>NW_026131539.1:0-81867 GCF_903995435.1 Acomys russatus | reverse complement strand
CTTTTGGGATAGCTGGAAACTGGAGATGCTAAGTTGTTTTGGGGGGTTTTGTGTATGCTTTTACACTGTCCTTTAGACATCTTGCTGCCTTTGATTTTGTTGGGCAGCTTCCAGAGTTGGATGGAGGGAGTCTGATGATAGATTCACTTGTTTTCTCAAGATTTCCATAGGCTGGAAGCTCTGATACCTTACTGGTGTGGATGGCAGGGGGTTACCCCTGTTATTTTGGTCTCTCACAGCCAGTGATTCTCAGCTCCCCTGTGCTGTGGGTCCTGCAATCTTTCTGGGTCTCTGAATGAGCGTTGGGTCAGGCCAAGCTATCCACAGCCTTCTGGGTTCTCTGCCAAGTCCAGCCAGGGACACTGGGCCCGAACCACACGCCGAGCTCAGCTAGATTCTCAGGGCCTGAACTGTCTGCCGAGCTCAGCTAAAGATTCTGGGCACAAAATGCACACAGGGTCCAGCCAGAATTTTGGGGGGCTGGGACTGCGCACCAAGCTCAGCTAGGGGCTTTTGGCCCAATGTGTGTGCTGTGGTCAGTTATTGACTCAGGGCCTGAACTGTCCGCCAATCTCAGCCAGGAATTCTGGATTCAAACTACACACTGTGTCCAACCAGAGTCTTAGAGCCGGGACTGTGCCAAAAGCTCCGCTAGAGTCTCTGGGTCTAATCTGTCTGCCAAGCACAGTTAGGGACTCAGCCCCCAAACTGCACGGTGAGCTCCACCCGAGTCTCCAGGGCGGAATTGTGCACTGAGCTCATCCAGGGACTCTGGACTCACACTGCACGCTGAATTCAGCCCAGGACTCCAGGCCTATACTGCGTGGATAGTCCAGCCAGAGTCTTGGAGTCGCCAAGCCTGTGTGCACAGCTCAACTAGAGTCTCTGGGCCCAATCTGCCCGGCAAGTCCAGCTAGGGCCTCTGGGCTGAATCTGCGTGCTGACCTTAGCCTGTGTTAGCGCCCCAGAACTGCCCGCTGAGCTGTGCTAGTGTCTTAGGCAGAAATGCTCATTGAGGTGAGCTAGTGCCTCTGGTGGAGCTGAGTGCTCCGCCCATCCTGCATCACAGCTGGAGAACTGTGGCTGCGCTGAGCTAGTGCCTAGGGTGGAATTGAGCAATCTGCCCAGCCTGCGTCACAGCAGGGGAGCTGTAGCTGAGTTGAGCTAGTGCCTAGGGCAGAATTGCTTGCTGCACTGAGACAGTTTCTCTACGGCACTATGCACTGAGCTGAACCCGGGACTCTGGGGCTGAACTGTCCGCCTAGTCCAGTTTGGGTCACAAGGCACCACGCAACCCAAATCTCATCCAGAGTCCCCTCTCCTGCAGCAACTCCCACCAGCCACCACACTAATCGCCTCCACCGGAAGGCTCAGAGCTGCAAACCTCAGCCACTGCCACTGCTGATGCTGGTGCCGCTGGTGCCGCCACTGTTGCTGCTGCCTCTGCCACTGCTGCTCCGATCTGAGAAAATCTGCACTCCTCCCGTGTGCAGGGGCGCGCAGGTCCTCTGCACCCTGGTCCTTCCAAACCGTGGAGCACTCCCGCTGCTGTGGTGTGGGGACCTTGGTGTTCCTGGCTCAGAAATCTGTGCAATTCCCTGGAGCCTCCAAACATGGTCCACTCTGCTCGCCACCATCTTGGATCTTCTCAACTATCCACTCTCAACCAATGAAGGCCACTTGAAGCTACCTCCCAACATCAGAGGCACCAAAATGACAAGAGGACAGCGAAAGAGCATAACAAAACCCAAAACAATTTGGCATCTCCAGACCCGAACAATCCCAATGAAAACAACCCAGAGAACCCAAAAACAATTGATAAACAAGAAAATGACCTCAAGTCCTTAGTAAGGAAGATGATAATGTAAGAAATGAATAAAATCTGTAAACAGTAGCCGGAGGAGGCAAACAAGAGGGTGGAGATTTAAAAGAGTCATATAAAGACACACTTGAGGAATTTCAGAAAAATACAGATAACCAGATGAAGGAAAACATTAAAACAGTTCAAGACCTGAAAATAAAAATGGAAGCTATGATAAAGGAACACACAGAAGAAAAAGATGATAGAGAGGCATCAGAGAACAAAGCAAGCATCTCAGAATTGACCTTATCTAATAGAATGCAAGAAATGGAGGAAGAAATATCAGGACTTGAAGATACAATCCCAGAACTTGAAACAACCTTCAAAGAAAATGCTAAATCTGAAAACTTCCTGACACAGAACATCCAAGAAATCAAGGACATCATGAAAAGATGAATCTTGAGAATAATAGGTATTGAGGAAAGAGAGGACAACCACAGCCCAGGAAATATCTTTAACAGAATCATAGAAGAAAACTTCCCCAACTTGAAGAATGAGATGCATATTAGCATACAAGAGGCCTACAGAACACCAAATAGAATAGACCAGAAAAGAAATTCTTCCTGCCACATAATAATAAAAACACAAAATATACAGAACAAGGAAAAATATTAAAAGCGGTAAGAGAAAAAGGCCGAGTAACATACCATGGCAAACCTATCAGAATTACTCCCGACTTCTCAGCAGAAACCATGAAAGCCAGAATGGCCTGGACAGAGGTCTTGCAAACCCTAAGAGAACACAGATGCCAGGCAAGATTACTATATCCAGTGAAACTATCAGTAACCATTGACGGAGAAAACAAGATATTCTATGACAAAAACAAATTCGAACAGTACTTAGCCACAAATCTGGCTTTGCAGAAGTTACTAGAAGGAAAACTCCACCACAAAGTGTCAAATTACAACCAAAACTACATAGGAAATAGATAACTACACCATCACAAAATCACAACCTCACAGAATCTCGACTGTACCAAACAACAAAAATGAAGGGACTTAGCAGTCACTGGTCGCTAATATGTCTCAACATTAATGGTCTCAATTCTCCAATAAAAAGACACAGACTAATTGAGTGGATGAATAAACATGATCCAACATTCTTCTGTGTTCAAGAAACACATTTCAATCACAAGGACAGACATTGCCTCAGAGTAAAAGGTTGGGGAAATATATTTCTAGCAAATGGTCACAAGAAGCAAGCTGGGGTAGTCTTTCTAATATCTAATAAAATAGACTTTAAACCAAAATTAATCAAAGGAGATGAGGAAGAACACTTCATACTCATCAAAGGTAAAATCAACCACGAGGACATCATGATTTTGAACATCTATGCTCCTAATACAAGGGCACCCACATTTGTAAAAGAGCTATTAACAAAGCTTAAATCACTCATAGATCCCCACACATTAATAGTGGGAGACTTCAACACCCAACTTTCACAGAAGGGTAGGTCTTTGAATCAAAAACTAAACCAGGAAATAACTTCATTAACCAATGTCATGAATCAAATGGATCTAACAGATATCTACAGAACTTTTCACCCAAATGCAAAGGATTATACCTTCTTCACAGCACCCCATGGAACGTTCTCTAAAATTGATCACATAGTAGGTCACAAAGCAAGCCTCAATAGATACAAGAAAATTGAAATAATACCTTGTATCTTATCAGATCACCAGGGTCTAAGGCTGGACTGTAACAACAACAAAAATAACAAAAAGCCTACTCACACGTGGAAACTAAACAACTTTGTACTTAATGACACGTGGGACATACAAGAAATAAAGGAAGAAATAAAAGACTTCCGGAAATTCAATGAAAATGAAGGAACAACATACCCAAATTTGTGGGACACATTGAAAGCAGTGCTAAGAAGAAAATTCATTGCACTAAGTGCCTTTAAAAAGAAAATGGAATCATCCCACATAAACAACTTAACAACATATCTGGAAGCCCTAGGAAAAATGAAGCAGAAACACCTAAGGGGAGTAGACATCAGGAAACAATCAAACTCAGAGCTGAAATCAATAAATTAGGAACAGAAAGAACAATTCAAAGAATCAACAAAACCCAGATTTGGTTCTTTGAGAAAATTAACAAGATAGACAAACCGTTAGCCAATCTAACTAAAAGACAGAAAAACACTATCCAAATCAACAAAATCAGAAATGAAAAGGGAGACATAACAACAGACACCGAAGAAATACAAAGAATCATAAGGACCTAGTTTAAAGGCATTTATGCCACAAAATTTGAAAATCTAAGGGAAATGGACAATTTTCTTGACTGATTCCACTTGCCAAAATTCAATTAAGATCAGATAAACAAATTAAATAGCCCTATTTTGCCTATAGAAATAGAAGTAATCATTGAAAGCCCCCTCCGCAAAAAAGCCCAGGCTTCAGCACAGAATTCTACCAGTCCTTCAAAGAGGAGCTTATGCCAATACTCTTCAAGCTATTCCAAAAGATAGAAATGGATGGAACATTACCAAATTCTTTCTATGAGGCAAAAGTCACATTGATACCTAAACCCCACAAAGACCCAACACAAAAAGAGAATTTCAGACCATTTTCTCTTATGAATATTGATCCAAAAATACTCAATAAAATACTCGCAAAATGAATGCAACAACATATCAAAGCTATCATTCACCATGACCAGGTAGGCTTCATTCCAGGCATGCAGGGATGGTTTAACATATAGAAATCCATCAATGTAATCCACCATATAAACAAACTGAAAGAGAAAAACCACATGATCATCTCCTTAGATGCAGAAAAAGCATTTGACAAAATCCAACAGCCATTAATGTTTAAAGTTCTGGAGAGATCAGGAATACAAGGGATGTACCTAAACATAATAAAGACTATATACAACAAGCCATTAGCCAACATTAAATTAAATGGAAAGTGCTGCCCATTTTCTCTATATCTCTTCAATATTGTTCTTGAAGTTCTATCCGGAGCAATAAGACATCAAAAGGAGATCAAGGGGATCCAAATGGGAAAGGAAGAAGTCAAAATATCCCTATTGGCAGATGATTCGATAGCATATATAAGTGACCCAGAAAATCCACCAGAGAACTCCTACAGCTGATAAACATCCTCAGCAAATAGGCTGGATACAAAATTAACTCAAAAAAAAAATCAATAGCTTTTCTATATACAAATGAAAAACAGGCAGAGGAGGAAATTAGGAAAACTACACCCTTCACGATAGCCACAATCAATATAAAATATCTAGGAATAACTCTAACCAAGCAAGTGAAGGACTTATACAAAAATAACTTTAATCTCTGAAGAAAGAGATTGAAAGATGACATAAGAAGATGGAGGGAATACACCTTGTTCATGGATCGGTAGAATTAACATAGTAAAAATTGTCATCTTACCAAAAGCAATTTACAGATTCAATGCAATCCCCATAAAATACCTACAAAATATTTTGAAGATATTGAAAGATCAATTTGCAACTTCATATGGAGAAACAAAAAGCCCAGAATAGCAAAACCAATCCTATACAATAAAAGATCCTCCAGAGGAATCTCCATACCCGATTTCAAGCTGTACTATAGAGCAACAGTAATTAAAACAGCATGGTACTGGCACAGTAACAGGCTGGTGGATCAAGTGAATAGAATTGAAGACCCAGAGATGAATCCACACACATTTGTTCACTTGATTTTTGACAAAGAAGCCAAATCTATCCAATGGGAAAACGATAGCATTTTCAACAAATGGTGCTGGTCTAACTGGATGTCTACATGTAGAAAAATGCAACTAGACACCTATTTGTCACCATGCACAAAACACAAGTCCAAGTGGATTAAAGACCACAACATAAAACCGGAGACATTGAATTGGTTAGAAGAAAAAGTGGGGAAGAACCTGGAACACATTGGCACAGGAGACAACTTCCTGAACAGAACACCAACATCCCAGGCCTTAAAGTCAACAATTAATGAATGGGACCTTATGAGGCTGAGAAGCTTCTGTAAGGCAGAAGATACTGTCAACAGAACAAAGCAACAGCCTACAGGCTGGGAAAAGATCTTCACCAACCCTTCATCTGACAAAGATCTAATATCCAAAATATATAAAGAACTCAAGAAATTAAACACCACCAAACCAAATAACCCAATTGAGAAATGGGGCTCAGAACTAAACAGAGAACTCTCAACAGAGAAGTATCAAATGGCTGAGAAATACTTAAAGAAATGCTCGGCCTTGTTAGTCATCAAGGAAATGCAAATCAAAACGGCACTGAGATTCCATCTTACACCTATCAGAATGGCTAAGATAAAAAAAAATCAAGTGACACCACATGTGGGCGAGGATGTAGAAAGAGAGGAACACTCCTTCATTGCTGGTGGGAATGCAAACTACTACAACCACTTTGGAAATCTATCTGGCGCCTTCTCAGAAAAATGGGAATAGGGCTTCCTAAAGACTCCACTATCCCACTCCTTGGAATATACTCAGAAAATGCTCTCCACACAACAGGGACATGTGCTCCTCCATGTTCATAGCTGCCTTATTCATAATAGCTAGAACATGGAAACAGCCTAAGTGTCCCTCAGTAGAAGAATGGATAAAGAAACTGTGGTACATTTACACTATGGAATACTATTCAGCTATTAAACACAAGGTATTCTTGAAATTTGTGTACAAATGGATTGAACGAGCAATTATCATGAGTGAGTTCACCCAGAAGCAAAAAGAGACAAATGATATATACTCGTTCATATGGGGACACTAGGCCAAGGTGTATGTCCCATGAAAGACTTTACTTACAAGGAAAGTGGGTCAGAGGGGAGGACATCATAATGGGACTTTAGGTGAGAGAAACATGGGAGAATGGGGAAATAGAAGGATCCTGACGGTCCCGGCAACCTACAAGAAGAACATTATGACTGGCAGATCTGGGTTTTGGGGTCCTGCTCAAACTGTGGCATCAGCCAAGGAAAATATAGGCAGTAAACTTTGAACCCCTACCCAGATCTAGCTGATGGACAGGATATTCTCCACTGTTGAGTAGAGAGTGAGGTCTGACTTTCATACAAACTCTGGTGCCCCATTTCTGACCACGATCCCTTGATGAGGAGGCCTGGTATTACTCAGAGGAAAGATATCAGGTCACCAAGAAGAGACTCGATACCCTATGAGCATATACAGGGGGAGGAGGGCCCCCTCAGTCACAGACATAGAGGAGGGGAGTAGGGGGGCAAGCAGGAGGAAGGGGGGAATGGGAGGATAGAAGGGATGGCCTAACAATTGAGATGTAATATGAATCAATTAATAAAAAATAACTCTAGGGTTAAATAAAAGCAAACGTTTTTATTTGCTTTTATTTAAATATTAATTCATACTTCTGTATTATAAATGATTTATTCTTCTTATGCATATGAATGAATATAAATCTGAACAGAAGTCAGAATAGATGAGCAGATCCTCTCGGACTGGAGTTATCAATGGCTGTGGGATTCTATATGGATACTTGGAATGGAACCACTGATATCTGTAAGAGCAGTCACGGTTCTTACTTACTGTGTGATCACTCCAGGAGTAGTAGTGCGTATTTACACATACGGAGTATTATATTTTTAACTTTCGTTTTATCTAATTATGCAAAACTTAAAATTATTTTAGTTTAGATATAAAAAATGAAACACTAGTGAGGAGGAGTGTTCCTCGTCACAATGAGAACGGATAGATAAATAATGACCAAATACGTTAATGAGAATAGGGGAGTTGTGAAAGTACTCTTTAATGTTTCTAGTGTGAGTTGAAACTGAGGGCTCCAGTATGGTAAACAGGATACAGCTCCTTTATTTGGCAAATGTAGGAATAACTTTTGCTCCACCAAACCTCTCATGACATATTATTATGTATATAAGTAAGACCTAGACAATTTTCTGTAATGTTTATTTCAGAATATTCAAGATATGATATCAAATTTAAAGCCCCTTAAAAGATGGACAAGTAAATAAAACATATCATCCAAAATTATGTGAGTTTACCTTCATATATACATAGTCATTTTTCCTATTGGCTAAACATTCTTAGAATTCTGAAAGGTTCATTAAATATATTATCTATTATATCTTAAATATCTTCAAAGTTATTGTTAGTTAAATAATATAACTGCTTGTATATATGCTCTAAAATTAGCTCCTGTTTAATTCAAATAAATGTAATTTTGATTAAAACCAAAAATCAAAAAGGAAACTGAAGAAATACAATTATTGTGTCCATTCTTTTCTAGACCTATTTGAATTCAGATGAAAAGCACATGGTGGTCTATATATAAATAAAGGAGTAGTGTTTAATACAGAAAAATAATTATATCATTATCAGGGATTGGGGAAGAAACAGGAGGGCATCATTTTAAGCAACACAGTCAAATTTGGAAAATGTAGAATTTTCATAGACTCTAGTTTCATTACTGTATATGTTGTATCTGTGTGTGTATTAAGTGTCTGTTCATCTGCATGTGTGATATATGCATTTTATACAAATAAAGTAGGACAAGTATAATTTGAGAACTGTAAAGGCCTAGTGGAATTAAGGATGGAGTATTCTGTGATGCTAGCAGAAAGAAAATAGCATTATCACTGGCAATGCAGATTGTAGACTGCAATAAAGAATAGATTACTAGGAAAGTGGCATAGGAAGAGTTTATACATTGAACCCATGTTTGTTTCCCAGTTCTTATTCACTTCTAATATACTCAGAATAATAATTCTTTTCACACATTACGTGAATGTAAAAAACAAAACTCAATGTTGAAAATTAAAGATGAAGTACAAGAAATGCGTCACCACAAGTCATTCATCTGTGAGAACTGAGCATGTAAGATGGAGATCATGTGTTAGAACTCAGATATCTAACTTAGTTTCTCATTAATAATTTATGTGTGAATGGAGTGATCCATCTTATTTAATATTTGAAATTATACAAAAAGATCTGGAGTTCTTTCTAGATAATTGTTTAAACTTAAAAACCAACATTTACCGTATATATTGTCTGCCATTTTGTGAGTAGGTGTATGATTTTGGATACAGCAGGACTCAAACAAAATTACTTGATTTCACCAGATTGTTGATTCTGCAGACAATTGTATGAACAGGTTTTGGTTAGATATTCTTTACTTGTCACTGGTGTGGCATATTCCACAGTGCAAATGCTCTGTGGCTCTCAGATTGCTCACACAAGAGGCTGCCTCTCCAACTAATAGATTTAGTGACACCATGCTCACCATGTAATCATGAAGACTTTTCTATGTCCCTCCTGAATCAATAATTTATGTTTCACTGTGAATCATCTAAAAAATAAACGTAGTGACATAATATCTAATGGTATTCACAAAAACAGATATTTAAGATACTTCTGAGACCACAGCTTTTATAAAAGTTCCTCTGCCTAGGGATCTGACTGTCCACAAACATTAATGATGTCATGGAACCAGAGAAAGAACTATTCTCATATATATTTATCAACTCATATTTATCACATGGACTGTGGGCCACAGATGATGAACCCCGGGGAAGCTTCCTCCAGGAATGAGCAAGGGCCTTAGGGAGAAAGGAATCATGAATGTGCAAATACATTTTCCACTGTCCAGAAATATAAAAGAAGGAAGGAACACATGGGTGCCCATATGATAGGTTGATATACATGACACTTTGCATCCCACAGCACCCAGGTTTACAGTAGGACAAAGATGTTCACTTTGAATTTGTTCTTCTTGCTTCTGAACATTCCACTTCTCATGGCCAGTTTCATTCCTTCCAGGTGCTTTTGGAAAATGAAGCAGAAAGAAGAAAAAGGATGGAAACTTAATGACAGCTTGTATCTTCCTCCTTCATGCGATGCCGTGGCCTGTGAAGAAAGACTACTTTAATATCATTCTGAATAAGGTGTAAGTGCTTTTGAAATTTTCCTTGTAGAGTATTTCAGGAGTGATCTGAAGAAGAGAAAAAGAACAATGCTTTGAGTGTTCTATCTTGTTGTTCCAAGGTGCACATCAAGAAAGAAAATCCAAACTCTTTTATAAACTCAATGTTATTTCATGAGTTTAAATTGCTATTTTATGTTTTTCCCAGTTAGCCTCCTGATTTTAAGGCTAGAAGTTGAGTGAACACAGAAATCTCTACTATGATCCACAGGAAATCTCTTGACATTTTTCAGAGCACAGTAGCCAGTGCTTTATCATCAAAAGAGACTCCATACTATTTCAATAAGTTTAATTCTGAGAAGGTACAACTAAATCAGAGCTTTTTATACTACAAGGACTCTCTGATATGTCAAGTAACTGGTGTTTCTTTTGTCTAGTATGCATAAGTTACTGTTTGAGTTACACAAATTCTAGTCTGAAATTCCTATTGTGTGGCACGAAAATTTTCTATGGCAATTTTCTTTGTGGTAATAAAGGGTATCCTAAAAGGGGCTATTTTTTAGACAAAGATAACACAAAGGTACAATTTCTAAGTGGAGAACTGATTATTTAAATCTGAGCGAATCATTTAGAACGAAGGAGAATGTCTGCTATTTGCTTTTCAAATGATATGAAATTACTAGAAAGAGACAAGAGAGTTTATTCTTCCTGTAAAGAAAAATAAAAACAATTCATTATTCTAAATTAATGTTTGCCCTTTTATTAATGCATATCAAAGATTTCCCATATGCTTACTTTTTATATTCTATTTTGCAAACATAATATTGTCACAAACAAATCACACTGCAATTTCCAGATGTTTCTAATTTGGAGTTAGATGCCAGTGTTCTGTTAGTGTAACTGCAACTGTGGTAAAATAAGTTTTTAGAAGAGAAAATATACTTGTAAAATATGAATCTCATGACGTTTTTTAGAAGTAAAATGCTTGTACATACACTTAATCTGTGCATGCATGTCTCAAAAAGGTATATTCCTGTGTATTTAGAGATGAAGTAGCCCAGAGCAAACCTCAATCAAAACTATGGGTTCAATTACATTTATAAGCATAAATGAATATTGCTTATGTCTATTCACAGAGAAGCATAAAGACATACATCTTTTAATTAATCAATTTGTTTATTTATTTTACCTCTCAACCATTGCCTCTTCCCTCCTCTACTCTTGGCCAAACCCTTCCATTCCATGCCATCATCTGTTCTTCAGATAAGGGGAGCCAAACTACCAACCTATCTCAACTCATCAATCACATCAGGACTGAACATTCCCTCTTTCCCTGTGGCCTGAAAATGAAGCCCCACCACAGGAAAGAGTTCAAAAACAGACAATAATGTCCATGACAATGACAAACCCTGGCTACCCATATATGGGTATTCACTTCTATGCATGATTCTTTGTTGGTGATTCTGTCTCAACAAGACACTTTCTGCCTCATGAGTTGATTCTGATGTTTTTCTTGTGGAGTTCATGTCACTTCTTGGTCCTTTTATTCTTGTCTTTGCTTTTCCACAAGACATCCAACATTTTGGCTAAAATTTGCCTGTGATTCTCAGCATCTATTTGGATTCACTGATAGCTGAAGCCTATCAGGGGACAGCTAAGCCAGGTTCCTGTTTGCCAGCATAGAAGACTGTCATTAATAGTGTCAGAAGTTGGCTCTCTCCCATGGGGTAGGTCCAGTTTGGGCCGGGCTTTACATGAACATGCCCTCAATCTCTGTTCCATCTTTACTGCTGCATATCTTATAAACAGGGTAAATTTGGGTCAAAGTTATTGTGGATAGATTGGTGTTTTCCTCCCTCTAGGAAGACTTCTGTCTTGTTAGTGGGTGCCCTCTAAATCCTGTGAGCTTGATACTAGGAGTCTTAGATAGAGTCACCCTCCATGTTATCCCAGAACCTATGCCATCTTAGTTCTCCATCACGACAGAGAGATGTCTCCATGCATGGTTTTTCTTTTTTTTCAGGCCCTGTGTCCTCCTGTACCAGCTCTCCCTAGGTCTGATATCCACTCTCATTTCTCTCTGCTCTCCCTTTCAAAACTTGATCCATATCTTTAACTTCTGCTCTCTATTCAAGTTCCACTTCTGAGTGAGAATTATACATTCTTTTTTGGGTCCTCATTCTTACTTATTGTTTTGTTGTTGTTGTTGTTGTTTTTTTTTTGTTTGTTTGTTTTTTTGTTTTTTGGTAAGTGAATGTTAGTATTCTTATCCTGAACTATTTAGCTTAGTAAGTACATACCATGTGCGTTGGGTTACCAAAATCAGGATGATCTTTCATTTTTTGTTTTTGTTTTTTTAGGATGATCTTTCATAGTTTCAACTATTTACCTGCAATTTCATGATATTTTTGGTTTTAGTAGCTCAGTAGTATTTCAATGTATAAGTGTATCACAGTTTTATTATCCATTCTTTGGTTGAGGGGCATCTAGAATGTTTCTGGATTTCAGGCTGTTATGAATAAAAACAACCCAAAGAACTCAAATACAATAGAAATACAAGAAAATGACATCAAATCCTTAGTAATGAAGATATTAATGGAGGAAACAAATAAAGTTCATAATCAAATGCAGGAGGACACAGCCAAACAGGTGAGAGACATAAAAGAAGCACATAGAGTGGAACTGAAAAAATTCCAGGAAAATGCAAACAACCACATGAAAGAAATAAAAAAAAAATCAGTTCAGGATCTGAAGATGAAAATGGATTCAATGATAAACACACAGACAGAAGAAAAACGAGAATGTGAGACCTCAGAGAAGAAGGTGAGCAACACAGAGGTGAGCTTTTCTAACAGAATTCAAGAGATGGAAGAACGAACCTCAGGTCTAGAAGATACAATCACAGATATTGAAGTAACCATTAAGGAAAATGCGAAATCTGTAAAACTCCTGACACAAAACATCCAAGAGATTAAGGACACCATGAAAAGAAGAAATCTGAGGATAATAGGCATTGAAGAAAGAGAAGATATCAGTCTCCAAGGCCCAGAAACTATTCTCAATAAAACCATAGAAGAAAAAACCCCAATCTAAAGAAAGAGATGCCTATAAACGTACAAGAGGCCTACAGAACACCAAATACAATTGAACAGAAAAGAAAAACTACCCGTCCAATATAATCAAAACACAAAACATACAGAACAAAGAAAAAATATTAAAAGCTGCAAGGCAAAAAGAGCCAAATAACATTTAATGTCAAACCTATCAGAATTACACCCGACTTCTCAGCAGAGACCATAAAAGCCAGAAGGGCCTGGACAGAGATCCTGCAAACCCTAAGAGACCACAGATGCCAGGCCAGACTACGTTACCCAGCAAAACTATCAATAACTATTGATGGAGAAAACAAAATATTCCATGACAAAAACAAATTCAAACAGTACCTATCCACAAATCCAGCTTTACAGAAGGTACTAGAAGGAAAACTCCATCCCAAAGGGTCAAGCTACAACCAAAACTACTCAGGAAATAGATAACAACCACGTGGCAAAAACACAACTACACAAACGCTCGACTGGAAACAGCATCAAAATTAAGACTCTTAGCAGTCACTGGTCATTAATATCTCTCAACATCAATGGTCTCAATTCTCCAATAAAAAGAAACAGACTAACGGAATGGGTGCATAAACAAGATCCAACAATCTTCTGCATTCAAGAAACACATCTCACCCATAATGATAGGCATTACCTCAGGGTAAAAGGTTGGAAAAAATATTCCAAGCAAATGGTCACAAGAAGCAAGCAGGCATAGCCATTTTATTATCGAATAAATTGACTTTCAACCAAAATTAATCAAAAGGGAGGAAGAAGGACACTTCATACTCATCAAAGGTAAAGTCAACCAAGATGACATCACAATTCTGAACATCTATGCTCCCAATACAAGGGCACCCACATTTGTAAAAGATCTGCTAAAAAAGCTTAAACCACACATCGATCCCCACACAATAATAGTGGGGAACTTCAACACCCCACTCTCACTAAAGGATAAGTCATTGAAACAGATACTAAACTGAGGAATAACATCATTAACCAATGCCATGGGTCAAATGGATCTAACAGATATCTATAGAACCTTTCACCCAAACAAGAAAGAATATACCTTCTTCTCTGCACCCCATGGAACCTTCTCCAAAATTGATCACATCGTAGGTCACAAAGCAAGCCTCAATGGATACAAGAGGATTGAAAGAATACCTTGTATCCTATCAGGTCGCCATGCTCTTAGGCTGCAATTAAACAGCGGCAGAAATAACAAAAAGCCTACACATACGTGGAAACTAAACAACTCTCTGCTAAATGACACATTGGTCAGAGAAGAAATAAAGAAAGAAATCAGGAAGTTTTTGAAATGCGATGAAAATGAACGAACAACGTACCCAAATTTGTGGGATACATTGAAAGCAGTGCTAAGAGGAAAATTCATAGCACTAAGTGCCTTTAAAAAGAAATTGGAAACATCGCACATAAGCATCTTAACGACACAACTGGAAGTCCTAGAAAAAAATGAAGCAGAAACACCCAATAGGAGTAGACATCTGGAAATAATCAAACTCAGGGCTGAAATTAACAAATTAGAAACTAAGAAAACAGTCCAAAGAATCAACAAAACCAAGAGCTGGTTCTTTGAGAAAATCAACAAGATAGACAGACCATTAGCCAAACTAACTAAAAGGCAGAGAGACAGTATTGAAATCTGCAAAATCAGAAATGAAAAGGGAGACATAACAACAGACACTGAAGAAACAAAGAATCATAAGATCCTACTTTGAAGGCATATACGCCACAAAATTTGAAAATCTAAGGAAAATAAAATGGATGATTTTCTTGATCAATTTCACTTGCCAAAGTTGAGTGAAGAACAGATAAACAAGCTAAATAGTCCCATTTCCCCTACAGAAATAGAAGCAATCATTGATAGTCTCCCCGCCCCCCCTCCAAAAAAAAGCCCAGGGCCAAATGGTTTCAGTGCAGAATTCTACCAGACCTTCAAGGGCGAGCTACTACCGATAGTCTTCAAGCTACTCCAAAAGATAGAAATGGATGGAATATTACCAAATCCATTCTATGAGGCCATAGTCACATTGATACCTATACCTCACAAAGACACAACAAAGAAAGAGAATTTCAGGACAATTTCTATTATGAACATCGATGCAAAAATACTAAATAAACTACTTGCAAAACGAATACAAGAACACATCAAAGAACAAACACATCATGACCAAGTAGGCTTCATTCCAGGCATGCAGGGATGGTTTAATATACAGAAATCCATCAATGTAATCCACTATATAAACAAACTGAAAATAAAAAACCCACATGATCATCTCCTTAGATGCAGAGAAAGCATTTGATAAAATCCAACACCCATTCATGTTTAAAGTTTTAAAGAGGTTGGGGATACAAGGCACTTTCCTCAACATAATAAAGGCTATATACAGCAAGCCAATAGCCAAAATCAAAGTAAATGGTGAGATACTCAAGGAAATTCCTCTAAAATCGGGAACAAGGCAAGCCTGCCCACTCTCTCCATATCTCTTCAATATAGTACTCGAAGTTCTAGCCAGAGCAATAAGACAACAAAAGGAGATCAGTGGTATCCAAATGGGAAAGGAGGAAGTCATATTATCCCTGTTTACAGATGATATGATAGTGTACATAAGTGACCCTCAAAATTCCACTAGAGAACTCCTACAGCTGGTAAACACCTTCAGTAAATTAGCTGGATACAAAATTACCTCAAAAAAGTCTGCAGCCTTCCTATATACAAATGATAAGCTCGCAGAGGAAGAAATTAGGAAAGCCACACCCTTCACATTAGCCACAAGCAATACAAAATATCTAGGAGTCACTCTAACTAAGCAAGTGAAGGACTTGTTTGAAAAAAATTTCCAAACTCTGAAGAAAGAGATTGAAGATGACATGAGAAGATGGAATGACCTTCCTTGCTCATGGATCGGGAGAATTAACATAGTAAAAATGGCCATCCTGCCAAAAGCAATCTACAGATTCAATGCAATCCCTATCAAAATACATACACGATTTTTTAAAGACATTGAAAGTTCAATTCTGAACTTCATATGGAAAAACAAAAAACCCAGAATAGCTAAAACAATCTTCTACAATAAAAGGTGCTCTGGAGGAATCTCCATACCTGATCTCAAATTGTACTATAAAGCAATAGTAATTAAAAGAGCTTGGTACTGGCACAGCAACAGGCTGGTTGATCAGTGGAATTGAATCGAAGACTCAGATATGAATCCACACACATATGGTACACTTGATTTTTGACTAAGAAGCCAAATCCATTCAATGGAAAAAGGATAGCATCTTCAACAAATGGTGCTGGTCTAACTGGAGGTCTATGTGTAAAAAAATGCAACTGGACCCATATTTGTCACCCTGCACAAAAATCAAATCCAAGTGGATTAAAGACCTCAACATAAAACCAGAGACACTAAGTCACTTAGAGGTAAAGTTGGGGAAGAGCCTGGAACATATTGGCACAGGAGACAACTTCCTGAACAGAACACCAGCAGCCTAGGCCTTACTGTCAACAATTAATGAATGGGACCTCATGAGGCTCAGAAGCTTCTGTAAGGCAGAAGACTCTGTCAAGAGAACAAAGCGACAGCCTACAGACTGGGAAAAATCTTCACCAACCCTACATCTTACAAAAGTCTAATATCCAAAATATATAAAGAACTCAAGAAGCTAAACACCACCAAACCAAATAACCCAATTGAGAAATGGGGCTTGGAACTAAACAGAGAACTCTCAACAGAGGAATATCTAATGGCTGAGAAACACTTAAAGAAATGCTCAACCTCCTCAGCCCTCAGGGAAATGCAAATCAAAACAACTCTGAGATTCCATCTTACACCCATCAGAATGGCTAAGATCAAAAACTCAAGTGACACCACATGCTGGCAAGGATGTGGGGAGAGAGGAACACTTCTTCATTGCTGGTGGGAATGCAAAGTAGTACGGCCACTTTGGAAATCTATCTGGTGCTATCTCAGAAAAATGGGAATAGGGCTTCCTCAAGACCCAGCTATTCCACTCCTTGGAATATACCCAAAAGATGCACAGCACACAACAAGAAAATTTGCTCCACCATGTTCATAGCAGCCTTATTCATAATAGCCAGATCATGGAAACAGCCTAAGTGTCCCTCAGTAGAAGAATGGATAAAGAAACTGTGGTACATATACACTATGGAATACTACTCAGCTATTAAAAACAAGGAATTCACAAAATTTGTAGATAAATGGATTGAGCTAGAAATTATCATAATGAGTACATTAACCTAGAAGCAGAAAGACTTAAATGGTATTGACTCACTTATATCTGCATTCTAGCCCAAGGGGCATGTCCCACGAAAGCCTTCACTTACCAGGAAACTGGGACAGAGGGTAGGACATCCTAATGGGAATTTAAATGAGAGAAGCATGGGACAATATCAAAGTAGAAGGATCCAGAGGGTCCTAGAAACCTACAAGTAGAACATTATGATAGGCAGATTTGGGCCCAGGGGTCCCGCTCAAACTAAGGCACCAGCCAAGGACCATACAGGTGGTAAACTTTAAACCCCTACCCAGATCTAGCCAATGGTCAGAACATTCTCCACAGTTGAGTGGAGAGTGGGATATGACTCTCTCACGTACTCTGGTGCCTCACATTTGACCATGTCCCCTGGAGGGGGAGACCTGGTGGCACTCAGAGGAAGGACAGCAGGTTACCTAGAAGGGACTTGATTCCCTATGAGCATATACAGGGGGAGGTAATCCCCCTCAAGAACAGTCATAGGGGAGGGAAATAAGGGGAAAGGGTTGGGAGGGAAGAATGGGAGGACACAACGGATGGGATAACCATTGAGATGTAACAAGAATAAATTAATAATAAAAAATGAATAATAAAAACATCTTTAAATGCCATATTCTGTAGGCCTCTTAGGTTTTTGAAAACCTTATTTAACTATTTTACCTCATATATCTATGAAATCATATCTATCTAGTAGACCAAGTCCTCAAAAGTTCCTGCCTTGCAAATATGTCTGTCAGAGATATTGAGCAAGAAGGATGAAGATGATGCTCCAACATTATGGAGAATGTTGGATAACTGTTCATGCAGTAAACTGTCTCAGGCATGTTTTCATTTTGGAAGCTGCTAACCTGAACTCTGTGTTCACTCAAGTATTTAAGTTTTTTCCTCTTCTGAAGATGCATTTGAAGACCAGATAATTTAGTCTGTCAATTAAGCTTAGTAGGTTAGGAGTTAAGATGTTTTTAGATCAAGATACATGTTTTAAGTTAATAGAGATTAGATATGATAGATATTAATCTCAATTCAGAAATTTAGAGCCAACAAGATAGGAAAGATGTTTATTTCAAGTTTGCCAAATACAAATAGGCAAATCACTATAAATGTAATGTTTATATAATTCCTGATTGTCTCATGGTACTTCCTGCTGTATGTAGTTTATTTTACACATGTGAAATAATATAAATATATGTGTTAAAAAGAAACATAATAAAAAGTTAATAAAATTATAATAGTTAAAAAAAAGAGAGTGGGTAGTTGATGACTGATTATAGGTCGAGTGCCCTTGCCTGTAGGGATCAGGGGAGTATTTCCCTGAAACAAGCAGGTGATCTAGTTTCCACTTCTGGAGATTTTTCTCTACACCTTAGGCTCCAGACTGAGTCAGCCAAAGTAGGTTTCTGTTTGGACCCTTTCGCCTTATCCTGTAATTCAGATGAGCAGTTTGGGGACCTAGAACAAGGACAGCACACAAGCTCTCTGGCTGGGTAGGATGGCCCCAGCTGCCTGTCCTTCCTGTGGCTTTGTAGCCAAGACCCCAGCTGGATCAGATATTCTGGGCTATAGCTGTCTTTAGCTCTGCCTCTATACCATGTAGAAGTGTCCAGCTTCTCCCAGGAACATGGGAGATCTTGCCAGGCTTGTGGGAGCTGAACCAGATAGGATCTGTCTTTGCAGAGTGCAGGATCAGCGCAAGGTGGGCCAGAGGGAATACAGATTCAGGCCGCTGGCTGGATCCAAGATGCCAGCACTTTCCATGCAATTGTAAGCCAGGACGTTCAGAGATCCCTCTAGGTCAGCAATTAGACACGGCACATATGACCCACATCTCCCGAAAGCATGGGAGATCCTGCTGGGCCTATGGGAGCAGTACAAGCTGATTTCTAACTGCCCCTGTTTTCAGGCTCAGACCATTGTGTCTGGATTTAGATTGGGCCCAGGATGATCTGTGAGCTGCACATCCTCTCTAGTTGTTTGTGGTGGGCCCCTCCAGCTGTGTTTTCACTCGGCCTGGGTGGGTGTCCTCTGCAGATTGGGGTGGATAGAGGGATGCAAGGGCAGTTTCACCCTATTCCCTGAGACTCCTCAGGCTGGGGGCTCCAGAAAACCACCTCCACACACAGTGAGTTTGTGCTTTATATGCAGGCTGCAGCTCCCATGTGGATTCTGTTCCAGAGCCTGGGGAGTGCATTTAGCACCTCCAGGCTGTTGCTTGACCCACGGTGGTCTGAAGAGTTTGGGACCCCACTCACCTACAGTTCTCATGATCCAGCAGTCTGTGGCTCCATTCAAATCTCTGGTCTCCTCGCAGTAGATCAGATACAGTGCATACTGGTCGACGCCATCTTGTAACCCCCAATATTTGGAAGTTAAAGTACACTTCAAGATGAAGCTGGAAAAGCCATACAAATTGGTGGGAATTTGAACAGCCATGGCCCCAAGCACAGGAATGCAATGCAATCGGTGCCCAGAGGAAAGTGTGAACATCGAGTGCTTGCTTTAGTAAAGAAACAAATCAATGAGCTGAGCTCCTAGACTCAGACATCCTGGAGAGAACAAAATAAGTCCCCGGGGAGACACACATAGTTGTTGTAAAAAAAAAACCATAGAGTTATTTTTTAACAAAAATATGTATAATTACATAAAGCAAAATACATCACATCAAAGATGGACAAGTAAAAAAAAGTGAAGAAAAACACCCAAGAAAAGGCACAAGAATCAGATGGGTACTCATTCACACACACAGGTATTTATTCTAATACTAGCTTCAAAGTTATACTATATATGCAAAGAACTTGGCTCCGACCATATAGGGCCTTTGATTTCAGCTTAAGTCCCTATGAGTGCATATGAGGTTTTTTCTGTTGATTTAGACGATTTATGAAGGATGTGGTTTTGTTGGTTAGGGGAAGTAGACTCAGGGACTGTTCTCTCCACTTTGGCAATAGGCAGATTAGGTGGGTGGGTAAGGGGGCTGAAGGTGACTATCTACTTTTATCATGGAATTCTGTGGGCATCTAGGTTGTTGGGTTGGAAAAAATAGGGATGAGAGGGCCAAGTGGCATGGGGAATTCCCATAAGTTATAGGAGGTAAGGGTGGTACCTGGTCTTGATTTGCCATATGAATTCAGAGAAGGCTGTGAGATGTGAGATAGAGATGGCTTTCAGGCCCTGAATCTCAGACTTGGATGGCAGGGAAGAGGCACTTTTTGATGGTCTTGTTTTAATGGTTCCTAAGCGCTGGCAGACTATGCCTATGATAGGAAAAAAAAGGGAAATAATTTTTTCTCTCCTTGATTCTTTTTTTATTGGGTAAGAGAAGTGACTTGGGTACATCATTCAGGTAGTAAATATTACCTGTGAACATTTGACATCCCATGTGGGAAGGAAATCCTCTGAAACAAGTTTTGTATTTGTCAAGTTGTGTGCCATACAATTTTAAGAGGGTGCATATCTCTTTAACATCAGGGTCTATTCTATGTGATGAATTGTTCCCCATCATATATAAAAATAGAAAGTGTTTCTGGCTATGGTCAATGTTATAGAGGCAATTCTGCCAGAAGGGATTGGCACGCCCCACAAACATAAGTCTTTCAGCAGTTTTAAGAACCTGGCAGCCTACTCTGATCTACCCAATGAACAGGACATTCTCCACAGTTATGTGGAGAGCAGGGACTGACTTGGACATGAGTTCTTGTACTCCATATTTGACCACCTCCCTTGGAATGGAGACCTGGTGGCACTCAAAGAAAGAATAAGCAGGCTATCAAGATGAAACTTGATATCCTATGACCATATAGTGAGGGAGGATGTCCCCCTCAGTCATAGATTTATGGGAGGGGAATAGGGTAAAAGCAAGAGGGAGGTAGGAATGGGAGGATACAAATGATGGGATAACAATTGAGTTGTAATCTGAATAAATTAATAAAATTTAAATTAAAAAATTTAAAAAGAAAACAAAAGAAGCTGGCAGCCATCATAATGATTATCATGTGGATGCTGAATTACTAGGGGTTTTTTTTTTTTTTTTGAGAGGCTAAAATTCATTGCCTATGCCCAGGTTGGGCTCTTGGAGTCTAGAAAGAGGACACAAAAACCTTAGGCCAATATCAGGTAGTAAGCTCATAGAGAGGCTTCAATTGTTACACAAACCATATACAGTCACTCAGGAATGTGCGCTAAAAAGAAAGTAGAAAAATAGAAGTGCCAGAGTTTGCAAGATGGTGTCGGCCAGTATGCACCATAGCTGATTTACTCCGAGGTGACCAGGGTCGTGAATAGAGCCACAGACTGCGGGATTCTGAGAACTGTAGGTGAGTGGGGCCCCAAACTCTGCAGACCACCAGTGGGTCTATCCCCAGGACAAGCAACACCCTGGAGGTGCTAAACGCACACCCCAAACACTGAAACAGAATCCACAACCAAGCTGCAGCCAGCACATAAAACCCAAACTCACCATTTGTGGAGGGGATTTTCTGGAGCCCTCAACCTGAGGAGTCTCAGCGAATAGGGTGAAACTACCATTGAATCTCTCCATCCACACCACGCCAAACTGCGGAGGTCACCTGCCTAGGCCGAGTGGAAACTCAGGTGGTGGGACTCACCAAAAACAGCTAGAGCTGGCGTGTAGCTTGCGCTCCACGCCCTGAGCCCAATCTGAACCCAGACACAAAGGATTGACCCTGCAAACACGGGCAGTTAGAAACCAGCGTGGACTGCTCCCACAGCCCAGTGGGACCACCCACGTTATCAGGAGACGTGGGTCTTGCTTGCAGCATCTAACTGCAGATCTGAAGCGAGTTGGGAGTATACTGGCTGTCACGGGCGGAAAGAGAAGATAAAGGGGATTCCCACCAGTGGTCTGAATCGCCATTGTCTGGGAGTGTCCTGGCTTACAGGGGCGTGGAATTTGCTGCCTCCATGGATACTGCCAGTGGCCCACCAGGCACTGATCCTATAATCTCCAACAGGCAGATCCTAGCTGGGTCAGCTCCTGCAGACCCAGCAAGAACTCTCAAATTCATGGGAGAGGCTTCATGCTCCTAGACAGTATTGAGGCAGAGCCAAAAGACAGCTGCATCCCAGAAGATCTGATCCACCTGGTGTCTTGGCTACAAAGCAACAGGAAAAACAGGCAGCTGGGATCAACCTACACAACCAGAGAGCTTGTGTGCTGACCTTACTCTAGAGCCCAAAATTGCTGGTCTGAATTACAGCAGTAAGGTGAAAAGGCCCAAACAGAAACCTACTTTGCAAGACTCAGCTTGGAGCCTAAGGTGTTTAGAAAAATCCCCAGGAGTAGAACCTGAATCATCTGCCTTGTCCAGGGAAATACTCCTTGACACCCACAGGCAAGGGTATCCTACCTATAATCAGGCATCAACTATCCACTCTCAAACAGGGAAGGTCACTACAAACCACCTCCCAACACCAGAGTCACCAAAATGAAAAGAGGACAGTGAAAGAACGCTAACAAAAACCAAAACAGGTTGGCATCTCCAGATCCCAGGAATCCCAATGAAAACAACCTGGAGAACCCAACAACAATTGATTTAAAAGAAAATGACCTCAAATCCTTAGTAAGTAAGATGATAAGGGAAGAAACAAATAAAATCTGTAAACAAATGCAGGAGGAGGCAAACAAGAGGGCAGAGGATTTAAAAGAGTCATATAAAGAGGCATTTGAAGAATTTCAGAAAAATACAAATAACCAGATGAAGGAAATCATTAAAACAGTTCAAGACCTAAAGATAAGGATGGAAGCTATCATAAAGGAACACATGGAAGAAAAACATGATTAAGAAGCATCAGAAAAGAAAGCAAGCATCACAGAGGTGGCCTTATCGAACAGATTGCAAGAAATGGAAGAACGAATATCGGGTCTTGAAGATACAATCGCAGAACTGAAAACATCCATCAAGGGAAATTCTAAATCTGAAAAATGCCTGACACAGAGCATTAAAGAAATAAAAGACAACATGAAAAGACGAAACTTGACAATAATAGGGGTAGGGGAAAGAGAAGACAACCGACTCCACAGCCCAGAAAACATCTTTAGTAGAATAATAGAAGAAAATTTCCCCAATTTGAAGGAGGAGATTCATATGAGCATACAAGAGGCATACAGAACACCAAATAGAATAGACCTGAATAGAAAATCTTCCCGCCACATAATAATAACAACACAAAATATACAGAACAAAGAAAAAATATTAAAAGCAGCACAAGAAAAAGGTTGAGTAACATATGAAGGCAAACCCATCAGAATTACTCCGGACTTCTCAACAGAGACCATGAAAGCCAGAAGGGCCTGGACAGAGGTTCTGCAAACCCTAAGAGAACACAGATAGCAGTCAAGATTACTATACCCAGTGAAATTATCAATAACCTTTGGCGGAGAAAACAAGATATTCCATGACAAAAACAAATTCAAACAGTCCCTAGCCACAAATCCGGCTTTACAGAAGTTACTAAAAGGAAAACTCCACCCCAACGGGTAAAACTACAACCAAAACTACATAGGAAATAGGTAACTATACCATTGCAAAATCACAACCTCACAAAATCTCAACTATTACAAATGCCAAAAATTAAAAGACTTAGCAATCACTGGTCATTAATATCTCTCAACGTCAATGGTCTCAATTCTCCAATAAAGAGACACAGTCTAATGGAGTGGATGCATAAACATGACCCAACATTCTTCTGCATTCAAGAAACACATCTCAGCCACAAGGACAGACATTGACTCAGAGAAAAAGGCTGGGAAAAAATAATCCAAGCAAATAATCACAAGAAACAAGCTGGTGTGGCCATTCTAATATCTAATAAAATAGACTTTCAACCAAAATTAATCAAAAGGTATGAGGATGGACACTTTGTACTCGTCAAAGATAAAGTCAATCAAGAAAACATCACGATTTTGAACATCTATGTTCCTAATACAAGGGCTCCCACATTGGTAAAAGAATTATTAACAAAGCTTGAACCACTCATCGATACCCACACATTAATAGTGGGAGACTTCAACACCCCACTTTCACTCAAGGATAGGTCTTTGATTCAAAAAGTAAGCCGGGAAATAACTTTATTAACCAATGTCATGAATCATATGGATCTAACAGATATCTACAGAACTTTCCACCCAAACACTAAGGAGTATCCCTTTTTCTCAGCTCCCCATGGAACATTCCCTAAAATTGATCATATAGTTGGTCGTGAAGCAAACCTCGACAGATACAAGAAGACTGAAATAACACCCTGTATCTTATCAGATTATCATGGTCTAAGGCTGGACTTACAGCAACAAAAATAACAAAAAGCATACTAACAGTGGAAACTAAACAACTTTTTACTTAATGACACATGGGTCATGGAAGAAATAAGGGAAGAAATAAAAGACTTCCTGAAATTCAATGAAAATGATGGAACAACATACCCAAATTTGTGGGACACATTGAAAGCAGTGCTAAGAGGAAAATTCATAGGACTAAGTGCCTTTAAAAAGAAAATGGAAATATCCCACATAAACGACTTAACAACACATCTGGAAGCTATAGAAAAAAAAAAGAAGCAGAAATACCCAAGAGGAGTAAACGACTAGAAATAATCAAACTCAGGCTTGAAATCAATAAATTAGAAACAAGGAGAACAATTCAAAGAATCAACAAAACCAAGAGCTGGTTTTTTGAGAAAATTAACAAGATAGACAAACCGTTAGCCAATCTAACTAAAAGACAAAAAAACACTATCCAAATCAGTAAAATCAGAAATGAAAAGGGAGACATAACAACAGACACCAAAGAAATACAAAGAATCATAAGAACCTACTTTAAAGGCATTTATGCCACAAAATTTGAAAATCAAAGTGAAATGGACAATTTCCTCAACCGATTCCATTTGCCAAAATTGAACCAAGACCACATAAACAAATTAAATAACCCTATTTCGCCTATAGAAATAGAAGGAACCATTGATAGTCTCCCAACCAATAAAGCCCACGGCCAGATGGTTTCAGTGCAGAATTCTACCAGTCCTTCAAAGAGGAGCTAATACCGATACTATGCAAGCGATTCCAAAAGATAGAAATGGATGGAATATTACCAAATTCATTCTATGAGGCCACAGTCACATTGATACCTAAACCCCACAAACACCCAACAAAAAAAGAGAATTTCAGACCAATTTCTCTTATGAACATTGATGCAAAAGTACTCAACAAAATAATCACAAAGCGAATACAACAGCATATCAAAGACATCATTCACCATGATCAGGTAGGCTTCATTCCAGGCATGCAGGGGTGGTTTAACATACAGAAATCCATCAATGTAATCCACCATATAAACAAACTGAAAGAGAAAAACCACATGATCATCTCTTTAGATGCAGAAAAAGCATTTGACAAAATCCAACACCCATTTATGTTTAAAGTTCTGGAGAGATCGGGAATACAAGGCACTTATCTAAACATAATAAAGGCTATATACAGCAAACCAACAGCCAACATTAAATTAAATGGAGAGATACTCAAGGAAATCCCTCTAAAATTGGGGACCAGACAAGGGTGCCCTCTGTCCCCATATCTCTTCAATATAGTTCTTGAAGATCTAGCCAGAGCAATAAGACAGCAAAAGGAGATCAAGGGGATCCAAATGGGAAAGGAAGAAGTGAAATTATCCCTATTTGCAGATGATAGGATAGTGTATATAAGTGACCCACAAAATTCCACCAGAGAACTCCTACAGCTGATAAACACCTTCATCAAATTGTCAGGATACAAAATAAACTCAAAAAAGTCAGTAGCTTTCCTGTATACAAATGACAAACAGGCAGAGGAAGAAATTAAGAAAACTACTCCCTTCACAATAGCCACAAACAATATAAAATATCTAGGAGTAACTCTAACCAAGCAAGTGAAGGACTTATTCGAAAGAAAACTTCAAACCTCTGAAGAAAGAGATTGAAGATGACATCAGAAGATGGAGGGATTTACCTTGTTCATGGATCGGGAGAATCAACATAGTAAAAATGGCCATCTTACCAACAGCAATTTACAGACTGAATGCAATCCCTATCAAAATACCTACAAAATATTTTGAAGATATTGAAAGATCAATTCTCAAATTCATATGGAGAAATAAAAAACCCAGAATAGCAAAAACAATCCTATACAACAAAAGTTCCTCCAGAGGAATCTCCATACCTGATCTCAAGCTGTACTACAGAGCAACAGTAATTAAAACAGCATGGTACTGGCAAAGCAGTAGACTGGTGGATCAATGGAATAGAATTGAAGACCCAGAGATGAATCCACACACATTTGCTCACTTGATTCTTGATAAACAAGCCAAATCTATTCAATGGAAAAATGATAGCATCTTCAACAAATGGTACTGATCTAACTGGATGTCTACATGTAGAAAAATGCAATTAGACCCTTATTTATCACCATGCACAAAACTCAAGTCCAAGTGGATTAAAGACCTAAACTTAAAACCAGAGACATTAATTCAGTTAGAGGAAAAAGTGGGGAAGAGCCTGGGACACATTGGCACAGGAGACAACTTCCTGAACAGTACACCAACAGCCCAGACCTTAATGTCAACAAAAAATAAATGGGACCTCATGAGGCTGAGAAGCTTCTATAAGACAGGAGGCACTGTCAAGAGAACAAAGTGACAGCCTACAGACTGGGAAAAGATCCTTACCAACCCTACATCTGACAAAGGTCTAATATCCAAAATATATAAAGAACTCAAGAAGCTAAACACCACAAAACCAAACAACCCAATTGCGAAATGGGGCTTGGAACTTAACAGAGAATTCTCAACAGAGGAATATCAAATGGCTGAGAAACACTTAAAGAAATGCTCATCCTCGTTAGTTATCAGAGAAATGCAAATCAAAAGGACACTGAGATTTTATCTTACACCCATCAGAATGGCTAAGATCAAAAACTCAAATGACACCACATGTTGGCGAGGATGTGGAGAGAGAGGAACACTCCTTCATTGCTGGTGGGAATGCAAACTAGTACAACCACTTTGGAAAGCTATCTGGCACTTTCTCAGAAAAAGGGGAATAGGGCTTCCTCAAGACCCAGCTATCCCACTCCTTGGAATATACCCAGAAGATGCACTACCACACAACAGGGACATGTGCTCAACCATGTTCATAGCTGCTTTATTCATAATAGCCAGAACATGGAATCAGCCTAAGTGTCGCTCAGTAGAAGAATGGATAAAGAAACTGTGGTACATTTACACTATGGAATACTACTCAGCTATTAAAAACAAGGAATTTCCGAAATTGGTGGACAAATGGATTGAACTAGAAATTATCATAATGAGTGAGTTCACTCAGAAGCAAAAGGAGTTAAATGGTATATACTCACTTATATCGAGATACTAGCTCAAGGGGTACGTCCCCATGGAAAACTTTACCTATCAGGAAAGTGGATCAGAGGGGAGGACATCCTATTGAGACTTTAGGTGTGAGAAGCCTGGGAAATGAGGAAATATAAGGATCCAGAGGGTCCTGAAAAACTACAGGCAGGTCTGGGCCCTGTGGTCCTCCTCAAACTATGACACCAGTCAAAGAAAATAATAGGCAGTAAACTTTGAACCCCTACCCAGACTAGCCGATGGACAGGACATTCTCCACCGTTAAGTGGAGAAGGAGATTTGACTTTCACACAAACTCTGTTGCCCCATTTTTGACCATGTCCCTTGGATGGAGAAGCCTGGTGGCACTCAGAGGAAGGATAATAGGTCATCAAGAAGAGACTTGATACCCTATGAGCATATACAGGGAGAGGAGGTCTCCCTAAGTCACAGACATAGGGGAAGGGAGTGGGGGGGGGAAGCGGGAGCGAGGGAGGAATGGGAGAATACAAGGGATGGGCTAACAACTGAGATGTAATTTGAAGAAATTAATAATAAAAAAGGAAAACAAAACAAAACAAAAAAACAAACAAAACAAAAAAATAAAAACATGGAAAAAAAGAAAAAAAAAAAAGAAAAATAGAAGTGCCTCTCACAGAATAGGAAGCTTGCAATTTTAAGCTGGTTGATGCTCATCTTTTCTCACACTAACTGTGGGAAGATGCCAGAAGGAAGGTTTAGTAGGATGCAGGCAAGGAGACAGCTTCACTTGCAGTCAACACTATTATTGCCAAAATGGATCAGGCTTCAGCTGCTTCTAAGACAGTTTCACCATTGCTACCTGACCAACAGTCCAACCTTGGGATTACAGTGGAGATTATTTTTCAGAATTAAAGAAGAGGCTCAGACAGTCCTGTTGGAGGAGTGGAGTGATATGGAAGCCTTTGTTTTCAAGAATCATGGATATTATTAACCTTAGGCAGTGGGAAGATTTTCAAGATGTGATTGATTTTCTAGGGCTGAGGGGTTCTCAGGGCTACTTAATATACATGTGACAAAAATCCTTATCATAAAAAGAAAAAGTAGCAATTCATTATTTTATGAGTGCGGGGAATTTTCCGGATTTAAACATCTTTGATTGAAAGCCATGACACCAAGTCATGTTATTAGCACAGTGTAAGTATCTCCAGGAATCTCTAGATGTTTTCTGAACAATTTATTTTTTATCAGGAGAGTGTCTGACCTGGAATTCTCCCAAAGTCCAACATTATTGTGTATACTTGCTTTTCCCAAGCATATCTAATTTATGAGAACATGGATCTGAGGGTGGAAAGGCAGTACTTCAGATGATCAGAACCAAAAATCTTGCTTCAAAATTCAAGAATGTTAAGGTGTTGGAAATGTTTACAGCTTAATTTATCCAGAGTTTTCTTTTTATACGCAAGGCCTGGCCCTGAAATAATGTGGAAAATGAAAAATTAAAACTAACAAAAGAAAAATAGAGGAGATCCAAGATGGCGGCGAGCAGTGTGGACCGTGTTTGGAAGCTCCAGTGAACAATTCAGGGAATTGCACAGATTTCTGAGCCAGGAACACCGAGGTCCCCACACCGCAGCAGCAGAAGTGCTCCATGGTTCGGAGGAACCAGGGTGTGGAGGACCTGCGTGCCCCTGCACACGGAAGGACCATGGATTTTCTCAGATCGGAGCAGCAGTGGCAGAGACAGCAGCGGCAGCAGCGGCAGCAGCGGCAGCAATGGCACCAGCATCAGCAGCGGTGGTGGCTGAGGTTTGCAGCTCAAAGCCTTCTGGTGGAGGCGATTGGTGTGGTGGCCAGTGGAAGTTGCTGCGGGAGAGGGGACTCTGGGCAGGATTTGGGACACGCAGTGCCTTGATACCCAAACTGGACTCTGCAGGCAGTTCAGCCAGAGTCCCGGGTTCAGCTCAGTGGGCAGTACCGTGGAGACACTGGCTCAGCTCAGCAAGCGATTCTGCCCAAGGCACTAGCTCAGCTCAGCCACAGCTCCCCTGCTGTGAAGCAGGCTGGGTGGAGTGCTCAGTTCCACCCGAGGTGCTGGCTCAGCTCAGCAGGCAATTCTGGGGTGCTGACGCAGGCTGAGGTCAGTACACAGATTTGGCCCAGAGTACCGAGCTGGACTTGCCAGGTAGATTGGGCCCAGAGACTCTAGTTGAGCTTTGCGCACAGGCTCGGTGGCCTTAAGACTCTGGCTGGACTCTCCATGCAGTTTAGGCCCAGAATCCCGCGCTGAATTCAGCACGCAGTGTGGGTCCAGAGTCCCTGGCTGAGATCGGTGCACAATTCTGCCCCGGAGACATGGGTGGAGCTTGGCAGGCAGTTTGGGGCCAGAGTCCCTAACTGTGCTTGGGAGACAATTTGGTTCCAGAGACTCTAGCTGAGCTTTTGGCACAGCCCCAACTCTAAGACTCTGGTTGGACACAGTGCACAGTTGAATCCAGAATTCCTGGCTGAGCTTGGTGGACAGTTTGGGCCCTGAGTCTATACCTGACCACAGCAAACACTTTGGGCCAAGCCCCTAGCAGAGCTTGGTGTGCATTCCCAGCGGAAAAATTCTGGCCAGACTCAGCATGCATTTTGGGGCCAGAGTCCCTAGGGGAGCGGAGTGCGTGGATTGGGCCCAGAGTACCTAGCTGAGCTAGGCAGACGGTTCAGGCCCTAAGAATCTAGCTAAGCTCAGCGTGTGGTTTGGGACCAATGTCCCTAGCTGGACTTGGCAAGGGACCCAAAAGGCTGTGGATACCTTGGCCTGACCCAACGCTCATTCAGAGACCCAGAATGATTGCAGGAACCACAGTACAGGGGAGCTGAGGATCACTGGCTGTGAGAGTCCAAAACGACAGGGCTACCCTCCTGCCATCCACAACAGTGAAGCATCAGAGCTTCCAGCCTAAGGAAATCATGAGAAAAAAAGTGACTATCATCAGACTTCCTCCACCCAACTCTGGAAGCTACCCAACAAAAACAAAGATGGCAAGATGTCTAAGAGACAGCATAAAAGCATAAGCAAAAAACCACAAAGCAATATGGTGTCTCCATTTTCCAGCTATCCCAAAGAATAAAACCAAGACGACATCATAATTCTGACGATCTATGCTCCCAATACAAGGGCATCCACATTTGTAAAAGATCTGCTAAAAAAGCTTAAACCACACATCGATCCCCACACAATAATAGGGGGAGACTTCAACACCCCACTCTCACTGAAGGATAAGTCATTGAAACAGAAACTAAGCTGAGAAATAACATCATTAACCATGCCATGGGTCAAATGGATCTAACAGATATCTATAGAACCTTTCACCCAAACAAGAAAGAATATACCTTCCTCTCTGCACCTCATGGAACCGTCTCCAAAATTCATCACATTGTAGGTCACAAAGCAAGCCTCAATAGATACAAGAGGATTGAAAGAATACCTTGTATCCTATCAGATCGCCATGCTCTTAGGCTGCAATTCAACAACAACAGAAATAACAAAAAGCCTCCACGTACATGGAAACTAAACAACTCTCTGTTAAATGACACCTTGGTCAGGGAAGAAATAAAGAATTCAAGGATTTTCTGAAATTCGATGAAAATGAACGAACAACGTACCCAAATTTGTGGGATACATTGAAAGCAGTGCTAAGAGGAAAATTCATAGCACTAAGTGCCTTTAAAAAGAAATTGGAAACATCGCACATAAGCAACTTAACGACACAACTGGAAGTCCTAGAAAAAAATGAAGCAGAAACACCCAATAGGAGTAGACATCTGGAAATAATCAAACTCAGGGCTGAAATTAACAAATTAGAAACTAAGAAAACAGTCCAAAGAATCAACAAAACCAAGAGCTGGTTCTTTGAGAAAATCAACAAGATAGACAGACCGTTAGCCAAACTAACTAAAAGGCAGAGAGACAGTATTGAAATCTACAAAATCAGAAATGAAAAGGGAGACATAACAACAGACACTGAAGAAACAAAGAATCATAAAATCCTACTTTGAAGGCATATACGCCACAAAATTTGAAAATCTAAGGGAAATAAAATGGATGATTTTCTTGATCAATTTCACTTGCCAAAGTTGAGTGAAGAACAGATAAACAAGCTAAATAGTCCCATTTCCCCTACAGAAATAGAAGCAATCATTGATAGTCTCCCAACCAAAAAAATCCCAGGGCCAGATGGTTTCAGTGCAGAATTCTACCAGACCTTCAAGGGCGGGCTAATACCGATACTTGTCAAGCTACTCAAAAAGACAGAAATGGATGGAATATTACCAAATCCATTCTATGAGGCCATAGTCACATTGATACCTAAACCTCACAAAGACCCAACAAAGAAAGAGGATTTCAGACCAATTTCTCTTATGAAGATCGATGCAAAAATACTCAATGAACTACTTGCAAAATGAATACAGGAACACATCAAAGATGTCATTCATCATGACCAAGTAGGCTTCATTCCAGGCATGCAGGGATGGTTTAATATACAGAAATCTATCAATGTAATCCACCATATAAACAAACTGAAAATAAAAATCCACATGATCATCTCCTTGGATGCAGAGAAAGCATTTGATAAAATCCAACACCCATTCATGTCTAAAGTTCTGGAGAGATCGGGGATACATGGCACCTTCCTCAACATAATAAAGGCTATATACAGCAAGCCAATAGCCAAAATCAAAGTAAATGGTGAGATACTCAAGGAAATTCCTCTAAAATCGGCAACAAGGGAAGCCTGCCCACTCTCTCCATATCTCTTCAATATAGTACTTGAAGTTCTAGTCAGAGCTATAAGGCAACAAAAAGAGATCAGTGGTATCCAAATGGGAAAGAAGGAAGTCAAATCATCCCTGTTTGCAGATGATAAAATAGTGTACATAAGTGACCCTCAAAATTCCACCAGAGAACTCCTACAGCTGATAAATGCCTTCAGTAAATTGGCTGGATACAAAATTAACTCAAAAAAGTCTGTAGCCTTCCTATACACAAATGACAAGCTTGCAGAGGAAGAAATTAGGAAAACCACACCCTTCACATTAGCCACAAGCAATATAAAATATTTAGGAGTTATTCCAACCAAACAAGTGAAGGAATTGTTTGAAAAAAAAATTTCAAAACTCTGAAGAAAGAGATTGAAGATGACATGAGAAAATGGAATGATCTTCCTTGCTCATGGATCGGGAAAATTAACATAGTAAAAATGGCCATCTTACCAATATCAACCTACAGAGTCAATGCAATCCCTATAAAAATACCTACACAATTTTTTAAAGACATTGAAAGTTCAATTCTGAACTTCATATGGAAAAGCAAAAAAAAAAAAAAAAAAAAAAAGGAATAGCTAAAACAATCTTGTACAATAAAAGATCCTCTGGAGGAATCTCCATTCCAGATCTCAAGGTGTACTATAAAGTAGTAGTAATTAAAACAGCATGGTACGAGCATAGCAACAGGCTGGTTGATCAGTGGATTCGAATTGAAGACCCAGATATGAATCCACACACATATGGTCACTTGATTTCTGACAAAGAAGCCAAATCTATTCAATGGGAAAAAGGATAGCATCTTCAACAAATGGTGCTGGTCTAACTAGAGGTCTATGTGTAAAAAAATGCAACTGGACTCATATTTGTCACCTTGCACAAAACTCAAATCCAAGTGGATTAAAGACCTCTACATAACTCCAGAGATACTAAGTCACTTAGAAGAAAAAGTGGGGAAGAGCCTGGAACATATTGGCACAGGAGAAAACTTCCTGAACAGAACACCAAAGACACAGTCCCTAATGTCAAAAAGTAATAAATGGAACCTCATGAGGCTGAGAAACGTCTGTAAGGCAGGAGACACTGTCAAGAGAACAAAGCGACAGCCTACAGACTGGAAAAAGATCTTCACCAACCCTACATCTGACAAAGGTCTAATATCCAAAATATATGAAGAACTCAAGAAATTAAACACCACCAAACCAAAAAACCCAATTGAGAAATGGGGCTTGGAACTAAACAGAGAATTCTCAACAGAGGAATATCAAATGCCTGAGAAACACTTAAAGAAATGCTCAACCTCCTTAGCCATCAGGGAAATGCAAATCAAAACAACTCTGAGATTCCATCTTACACCCATCAGAATGGCTAAAATAAAAAATTCAAGTGATGCCACATGTTTGTGAGGATGTGGGGAGAGAGGAACACTCCTTCATTGCTGGTGGAAATGCAAACTAGTACAGCCACTTTGGAAATCTATCTGGTGCTATCTCAAAAAACTGGGAGTAGCGCTTCCTCAAGACCCAGCTATTTCACTCCTTGGGATATACCCAGAAGGTGCGCCAGCACACAACAAGAAAATTTGCTCAACCATGTTCGTAGCAGCCTTATTCATAATAGCCAGAACATCGAAACAGCCTAAGTGTCCCTCAGTAGAAGAATGGATAAAGAAACTGTGGTACATATACACTATGGAATACTACTCAGCTATTAAAAACAAGGAATTCCCGAAATTTGTGGACAAATGGAATGAACTAGAAATGATCATAATGAGTGAGTTAACCCAGAAGCAGAATGAATCAAATAGTATATACTCACTTATATCTGCATACTAGCCCAAGGGGCATGTCCCATGAAAGCCTTCCCTTACCAGGAAACTGGGACAGAGGAGAGGACATCCTATTGGGACTCTAGATGAGAGAAGCATGGGAGAATAGCAAAGTAGCAGGATCCAGAGGGTGCTAGAAACCTACAAGTAGAACATTACAATAGGCAGGTTTAGGCCCAGGGGTCCCGCCCAAACTAAGGAACCAGCCAAGGACAATACAGGTGGTAAACTTTAAACCCCTACCCAGATGTAGCGAATGGGCAGAACATTCTCCACAGTTGAGTGGAGAATGGGGTAAGACTTTCACATGTACTCTGGTGCCTCATATTTGACCATGTCCCCTGAGGGGGAGACCTGGTGGCACTCAGAGGAAGGATAGCCGGTTACCAAGAAGAGACTCGATACCCTATGAGCATATACAGGGAGAGGAAATACTTCTCAGGAACAGTCATAGGGGAGGGAATAAGGGGAAAATGGGAGGGAGGGAAGAACTGGAGGATACGTGGGATGGGATAACCATTGAGATGTAACAAGAATAAATTAATAAAAAAATTTGTAAAAGAAAGGACCATGAAGTGACATGAACTCCACAAGAAAACCATCAGAATCAATTCATGAGGTGGAGAGTGTCTTGTTGAGACAGAATCACCAACAAAGAACCATGCATAGACATGCATACCCATGTATGGGTTGCCAGGGTTTGCCATTGTCATGGACATTGTTGTCTGTTTTTCAACTCTTTCCTGGGGTGGGGCTTCATTTTCAGGCTACAGGGGAAGAGGACATGTTCAGTCCTCATGTGACTGATGAATTGAAATAGGTTGGTAGTTTGGCTCCTCTTATCTGAAGAACAGATGATGGTATGGAATGGGAGGATTTGACCAAGAGTAGAGGAGAGAAGAGGCAATGGTTGAGAGGTAAAATAAATAAACAAATTTATTAATTAAAACGTGTAGGTCTTTATGCTTCTCTGTGAATAGACATAAGCAATGTTCATTGATGCTTATAAATGTAACTGAACCCAGAGTTTTGAATGAGCTTTTGCTCTGGACTACTTCATCTTTAAATACACAGGATTATATCTTTTCAGGACATGCATGCACAGATTAAGTGTATGCACAAGCATCGCAGGATCATTCACTTTTTTTTTTACTTCTCAAAAACATCATGAGATTCATATTTGCAAGTAGTGAAATATATTTTCTCTTCTAAAAAAATTATTTTACCACATTTGCAGTTACACTAACAGAACACTGGCATCCTACTCTGAATTAGAAACATCTGGAAATTGCAGTGTGATTTGTTTGTGCCAATACTATATGTTTGCAAAATAGAATATAAAATGTAAGCATCAGCTAATATAAGCAAGGAAATCTTTAAATATGCAGAAAACATTTTATACAAAATTCTTTAAAAAAAAATCACCAACCTAAAGGAAGGGATTCCTATAGACATATAAGAAGCTTACAGAACACCCAAAGATTATACGAGAAAGAAAACTTTCTGACCACATAATACTCAAAACACTAAATGAACAGAAATAAGAAAGAACATTAAATGCAACAAGTAAAATGTCCAAGAAACATATGAATGGAGAACTATCAGAATTATACATGACATATAAGCAGTGGACTCTAAAAGCCAGAAGAGCCTTGGCTGATATCTTACAGACATCTTACAGACATTAAGAGACCACTGAAATCAGCCAAGACTACTATACCCAGAAACACTTTTAAGCACCATAGATGTAGAAAACAATATATCCCATGACAAAACCAAATTAAAACACTATCTATCCATAAATTCAGCCCAAAAGAAGATACTAATAGAAAACCTCTGACACTAATAGTTAAACCTCTGAGTTTAACTACACCCAAGAAAACAGAAGAAGTAAATAACAGTATACCAGTAAATCTAAAACAGGGTTAAGACAGACAGACAGACAGACACACACACACACACACACACACACACACACACACACACATACACACACACACACACCCTACCACTACCCATATCAAAATACCAGGAATTAACATTGATAGGTCATTAATATCTCTTCATATCAGTAGACTCATTCAATAATAAGAAGATACAGGTTAATAGAATGGATGTGAAAACAGAATCCATCATTGTGCTGTACGCAAGAAACACACTTTATCAACAAAGAGAAGTATTATCTCAGAATAAAGGCCTAGGAAAAGGTTTTTAAGGCAAGTGTGCACAAGAAGTAAGATAGAGTTGCTATTATAATATCCAACAAAACAGATTTTTCAACCAAAATTAATCAAAAGAAACAGGGAGGGAAACTTCACACTTATCCAAGAAAAAATCCACCAAGATGATGTCTCAATTCTGAATGTCTATGCAACAGCACTCACATTCATAAAAGAAAGATTACTAAAGCTTAAATCACACAGTGAACTTCCACACATTAATAGTAGGAGAATTCAACATCCTCCTTTAATTTAAGGATAGGTAATCAAGAAAGAAATTAGAGAGGAAAAAATACTTAACCAACATTGTGAATCAAACGGACCTAGGTGATACCTCCAGAACATTGCAACCAAACCAATCTTGCTGTCTGTGTGTTTTGATTAGAGAACATGACAACTAATATTTACTTATTATTGAGAACTATTTGTTAATTATTTTTTGCTTTTTTAGTGTAATATTTGGTAATTTTCTTATAGTTGTTTTTATGTTTTGTGTTCTAGTGCTGTCTATAATTTTATTTGACCACTTGAGTCCATCTTGCCTTGCTCTGTGAAAGAGTTCTTCAAATGTTGTTCCTAGTTCTGTTTCAGTGGCTATGAATTCTTGTCGTTGTGGTCATTATTGAAATTTTCTCATTCCTTTTTTATAATGAGTGATAACATTGATGGGTATAATAACATGGGTTGGCAGTTATATCCCTAAATGTTTGAATTAGACTAGTGTAACTCTTTTTGCTTAAAGCGTCAATAGTGAATATGATGTTACCCAGATAAGATCTTTATATGACAGGGTTGTCTTTCCTGCAGCTTTCAGTTTTCACTCATTAAAACATAAAATTTTAAGGAAAGCATTTCCCATACTATTTTTTCTAATATTGAATAGTTGGTGTATAAAGGACAATTGTCTGTCCTTACTTACATATGATGGTATTTTGGAAATTTGATAGTTACATTTTACTGGGTATCATGTTGATGGGTTTAGTTTGTTCTTTTCCTCTTGTTCCAGTGGTTCAGAAATTTGATGTATTAATTATATGACCTTGGCCTCCTATGCTTTTAATATTTTTATTTCTTACACTTGGCATATCTTGAGTTTTCTTTTACTCATTTTTTGTGTTTGAAACCAGGGTTTCTCTGTGAAACCCTGGGTGTTCTGGATTCACTTTATAGAACAACCTGGCCTCAGACTCACAGAAATAGGCCTGCTCTTGTCTACCTAAGTGCTTTTATTACAAGTTGTGCCACCGTGCCTGGCTAAGCTACTCTTTTTTGCTACCAATACCTTTCAAAACAGAGGGATGGCTAAGCTGTCAATAACAATTGCTGTTCAAGAAGGGAACTGAAGTTTAATTTTTAGCACCCATATTGTAGCTAAAAGCTGTTTATACTTCCACGGAATACAAATTATTCTTCTGGCATCCATATGCATCACACACGGAAGTGTTGCACAGGCATACATTCAGACAAAAGACTCATTCACTTAAAATGATAAAAGAAAGAAACAAATAACAAGCTTATAATTCATATGATATGAAATAAGGATCACGAAAATGTGAAATTATGGGTATAAATGTTAGGGCATCTTTATAAAAAGGTTTAACCAAAATTACACTATAAAATTAATGTCTTTTATAGGTTGTTTTTTTTTTACCCTTACAATTAGCATCTGTCTCTTCAACATCGGTGACAAAGTTTCAACATAAGTAATGAAATCCCTGTGTAGTATTAAGAATGAAAGCCAGAGACTACTGCTCCATTTCCTTGATATGATTTTAAATCATTGTCAAAACCAGTTTTATATTTATTTTTAAAGCCAATACCAGGTTTTTATATGTCAACATTATGCTGCATAGATATCCACAGTCCACATAAAATTAAGAAAACTGTCACATCAAAAAAGTAAAAAGAAGAGACATAATATAAGGTACTAAAAACTTGTTCCTCATGTGACACATTATTTTAATTGACTAAGCGACATGGAAGCACAAATGGACTGACTTGACAGGGTTTATTCCTGTCTTATGTAGATCAGTACATTTAAGTCAAACTCACCTGCCTACTTCCATGGCACACTCTATGATGTCTTCAGGTAAACAGAGCTTTTGACCATGTAGAAAATATGGACTAAACTTTCCTATCTTTAACTTAACTCTAAGAACATATGTGAGTTTGCAGATGTTACAAATGTAGTACTCTTCCCACAGTTCTTTTCTCTGGTTCATATTGAATCTGTCCTCAGCACAAATAGTGATGTAGAACTTCCTTAGAAAGGTGTGCAGCAGAAGGAAGGCACTGTTCTACAGTGTATGTGCTCTTACTAGAAACCAGAAAACATTTTTAAATCTCATCTTAAATGCAAATTTATTGAAGGTACTCAGGAAAAGAAATTTCAATGAAATCAAAGAGGGAATAAAATTACAATGTTCTGAGAATTTTACTTCCTTCAGAGAAAACTACCAAATATAACCAGACATATATATGCAAACATCAAATGTAGATATTGCAATATATGCACACACACACAACCACAGTACACATGGACAGACTCAATCTATACAGAGATACATACACAATACAGCTACACTTATTTATACACACACACAAATAGGTGCCCAGGCACATATCCAGACATAGGGACAAATGCAGGAAGACAAACATATGTACCCAAACACAGACATAGGAACACACAAAACACATAGACATGAACAAGTATACCCTTGGATACCTTCACAAATATAATCACACACACAAAGGGACACTAACACAGGAACAAATTTTTGGTCAAATCTAGAGATGGATAGACAGACAGACAGATAGACAAATAAGCAAACACACTTACACACACATACACAAACAGATAAACCAACAAAATAGACAGATAGATAGACAGACAGACAAATATACACACACATAGAAACACAGGTACACACACATGCGTGCACAGACTAAAGAACACACTAATTACACACAGACACATGCAAACACATGCCCTGACAGATCTTCACTGGACTATAAACACAGACACAAACACATACAGATCTATTGATCAAAACATTCCTCTGCTCTAAGTTCTACTCCGCTAAGTCCTAGGAAAAGATCAGGATTCACCTTCCTTCTCTCTGCAAAGAACATATTCTTATTGTCATTGGCAAGCAGCGTACTCAAGACTCTTTAACAATCTTCCTAAATTATTCCTTCACTACTCAACTGCCATGAAAGTCATTCATTCACTCAATTATTAAATAAAAAACCTTGTTCATTTTGAGCAATCTTGTATTTTAAAGCATAAAAAAATGTCCACATAGTACTATTTCCCAATAGTTAGGTCTTATGAAATAAGTCAATGAGTGTAATATTATAGGGCCAATGTAGAGAATAGCAGGAGACATAGTACTTGGAGGCGACATCACTAGGGGAAACAGTGAGAGCCATTCTAAAAACAGATAGGTCTTTCACCGTAAGCCAATATTTGGTGATTATGCACCAATTTTGCTTTTTTTCAGATAGAATTTATAAAATATATCAGGAAAATGGCTTCTCCCTGATCTCCTGGATAGAATTTCTGTCTGGTTTGAATAAAATTATGTAGAACTTGGGAAAAATATGCACCCAACCATCCCTGCACTGGAAGCCAAAATGGAGAAGATCTCTACAGCTACCATGGCCTTACCCTTGGTGCTATGATATACAGGGAAGAGGCTGACCCAGAAACTGCAGAACACCAGCATGCTGGATGTCAGGTACTTGGCTTCATTGAAAGTGTCAGGCAGATTTCTGGCCAAAGAAAGCCACAGTGAAACTTCCCATGGCCAGGCAGGCCAAGAATCCAAGGGCAGAGTAGAATGCAGTAACATAGCCTTTGTTGCACACAATGATGATATGGCCATGCTCAGAGTGTGCATCAATATCAACAGAGGGAGGAGATGTTCCTATCCAGATTGTGCACAGAACACAAATTGGAATAATGTAGTTAGATGCCCATGAAGCTAGGAAGTATCTTATTTTTCTTCCAAGGGGCTGTGATTTTGAGAGCCAGAACTACTGTGATTGTTTTGTTCAAAACAGTGGAAACAGCCACAGTGAATACAATTCCAAATGTGATTTGCTTCAGGATGCAAGTGTCTGTGTTTGGATGTCCAATAAAGAGCAAGGAGACAGAAAACAGAACAATAGTGACATGAGTAAGATGTAGCTGAGGGTTCTGTTATTAGTTTTCACCACAGGAGTGTCATGGTGCTTCACAAAGACCCACAGAACCACCTTGTGAATGCAGAGAATGCCAAGGCTATTAAGGATGTAAGAGCCACACCCAGTGGATCTTCATAACTCAGAAAGGTCACAGCTTTGTAACTGCAGTTGTTCTGTTCTGAGTTGCCAGACTTATCCTCTGGACAGTTCAAACACTGTTTAACATCTGATGGAGAAAGGAACGTTTTGTTAGTGTGTCTTCAGCATTTTTATTTAGAGGAAATGTCATGTAAATGTGTTTGATGAGCCCTGCAATGTCCGCATTTTGATTTTGAGAATGTTACTAAAGGGCCAGAAATGCCTTTTAAGAACTTTCCTTTCATTACATAAGACAATAGGCAAAAGGAGTGAAACACTACCAATTGACCATTTGCATTTATTCAACACTAAATAAATATTCATTGGACTAACATGGGCTATACAAGTAGCATTTTAAATATTTCTGAGTAATTGCCTTAAGTACAAACAATAAAATCTATTACATTGTGACATTAATAACTTTGTGCTGTATATAAAATACCAAATATAAGTCTCATATTTTCTACATAATATGTCGAGACCTATCTCCCTTTCCTATATATAAATACCATCTGAAATTTGATAATGAGCCTCTGGATATTAAATAAAATCTTCTGTCTCATACTTAGCAATTTTTGACAATGTTCAAGTAATTTTCCATGTGCATTCATCTTACAGAGAACATGGATTTTCTTCCCAGTGTTCACATGACAAAGGACAGCAAATTTAATGTGATACTTGACTCTCAATGGGTTCGCTCCTGGCCATATGCAGTATACATAAACTTATATAGGACACACATATGCATGAAAAAAGAATAAATAAGTATTTTAAAAATTCAAGATTAGAATCAAATCTTCATGTAGTTTTAGAGAAGATTAATCATTTGGAAAATCCTGTTCAGAATTTGCCCAAATTTTAGTTTGATTATCAAAACTATTTATTGAGGAAAAAAATAATCTGCCATGAATTTACAATGAACCCATGTTTGGGTAAATAGATACTGAGTTTTGTTGTTGTTGTTGTTGATGATGATGATGCTATTTTTTTATTATTTCTATTAGAACATTGTTAGTTATCTTACTCCTACAAAGACTAACTTAGAAACATAATATATTTTATTTGTTCAGATGCCTTTTGTACATCCCAGTTTGTGTGGGGAACAATGAGAAATGTGAGGAGTTTAGCATGGCAGCAAACACTCACCAGTTTCATTAGAAATTTCATTTTCTGGGCAGGGACTGCAATCAAAAAAGCAGACTCCCATTCCATTCTTCTTTAATTTTCTGAATCCAGAACCACAGTAAATACTGTAAATACATGGTGGCATCTAAAAAAATTTGGCACATGCTTATATCAGAAAGTTTACCTACTCCTTCCATAACTATATAATATGAGCATTTTGAGATTCAAAGTGTTTATTTTATATACAACAACTGAGGGGCCACATTTTATTAGCACATTGTTTAAGACAAGAATATGAATATATACATTCATATTGATGAAAATTCAAGTTGTTTCTCAATGTCTAGAAATCCAAAAATAAGAACTTATGGACACTTAGGCTGTTTCCATGCGTGCAGCCGTCACCAAACCCCTACCCAGATCTAACCAAGGGACAGAACAGTCTCCACAGTTAAGTGGAGACCGGGGACTGACTTTCACAGGATCTCTGGTGCCCCATATTTGGCCATGTCCCTTTGATGGGGAGGCCCAATGGCACTCGGAGGAAGGATAGCAGACTACCAAGAAGGGACTTGATACCCTAGCACCATATTCACGGGGAGGAGGTCCCCCTTGGTCACAGTCATAGGGAAGGGGGATTGGGGTGAAAGTGGGAGGGAGGGAGGGAGGAATGGGAGGATGTATGGGATGGGATAGAAAATGAAATGTAATATGAATTATTTTATTTTTCAATAAAAAAAATAAATGTGAAAAAAAAGAACTTATGGTTTTCTCTGTGCAAGTACTGCAGAGATCACAACCTCATTTTTACAGTTAATTATTTTCAGCTCAGAACAAAGTGCAGTAAAAAAGAAAGCGAGAACTATAATTGGGAATTTCTCTCCATTAGATTAGCCTGTGTTCCTATCTGAAACATTTTATTATTTGGTAATTTATGTATGAATGCCAAGCCCATTATGGTCAGTGTTGTTCCTAGATAATGATGTGTGAGAAATCCAGCCAAACAAGCCAGTAAGCAGTGTTTCTTGAGGGTCTGTGTTTAAGTTTAGTCTCAAGATTCCTGATTTGACTATAACCCATCACTATATAACCTATTTCTTTTCTCCTTTTTTATGGTTAGTATTTAATCACAGCAATGAGTAGCAAGCTAGGACTAAAAGACACCTGGAGCAGGGAAAATGCACCCTCAAATCTCAGATATGAAACACGACATCCTAAAAATTAGCACTGGCAAACTGAGTGCCAAGATAAAAACAGATGAATATGCAGAGTCTGTTTATTTGTGATGAGGAATTGCTGAATTGTGGTGTAGAGAGCTGGAAGATGGACTGTTTTCTGAGGTGGAAAGGTTTTACAGAGGCTGCAAATACTGTGGAAGCATGAATAAAGGTTAGAGTCCTTAAAATTAATTGAAGCACTTATGTTAAAATGAAATATCTTTTTTATGATAATGAACGTGGAGATGGGGAAGGATTTGCTGCATTAGCAAGTTGATGAATTTTGCCTTCTCTCTTTGAGTCCTTTGGTCTTTACTAAGTTCTTTGTTTTATACACAGGTTCAAAACATGATCTCCAGAAACAGTTAACTACAACTCATCATTTGTTGTTGTTTTTGGTGTTGTTCTTTTAGTTGCTGTTGTTTAAATGGTTGAACAGTGTAGTGTGCAGTGTTGGTAGATCTAAACTCCCAATATAAAACAAGACAACTATTTTTGTATACCATTTCTTAAATTTATATTTAAACTTGATAATTATTGATGTTAAAGCCTGAGCTGTTGGAGTTCTGTTCAGGAAGTTGTCTCCTATGCTGATGAGTTCAAGGATCTTCTCCGTTTTCTCTTCCAATAGATTTAGTGTATCTGGAATTATGTTGAGGTGTTTGATCCATTTGAACTTGAGACTTGTGCTCAGTGATAAATATGGATCTAATTGATTGTTTTTGTTTGCTTTTAATTAATGTATTCAGCTTACATCTCAATTGTTATCCTATCACTTGTATCGTCCCGTTCCTCCCTCCCTTCCACTTTCACCCTATTTTCCTTGCCTAGGTCCATGACTGAGGGGGATCTCCTCCCCCACTTTATGGTCATAGGCTATCAAGTCTCATCTTGGTATCCTGTTTATTCTTTCTTTGAGTGCCACCAGGGCTCCTCACCAAGGGGAGGTTGTCAAATAGAGTTCATGTCAGAATCAGTCCCTACTCTCGACCCAACTGTGGAGAATGTCCTGTCTATTGGCTAGATCCAAGTAGAGGTTCAATGTTTACAATTTGTAATGTCCTTGGTTAGTTCAATAGTTTCAATAGACCCCCCTGGCCCCTGATCCACCCATTACGATGTTCTTCTTGTAGGTTTCTAAGATCCTCTGCATCCTTCCATTTCCCCACTTCCTATATTTCTCTTACCAAGAGTCCCAGTGTGATGTCCTCACATCTATCCCAATCTCCTGGTAAGTGAAGACTTTCATGGGACATGCCTTTAGGGCTAGTGCCCAATTATAAGTTAGTATATATCATGTGATTCTTTCTGCTTCTGGGTTAATTCACTCAGTATGATCATTTCTGGTACCATCCATGTGTCCACAAATTTTGGGATTTCCTTGTTTTTCATAGCTGAGTAGTATTCCATAGTGTAAAAGTACTATAGTTTCTTTATCCATTCTTCAACTGAGGGATATTTAGGTTGTTTCCAAGTTCTGGCTATTATGCATAAGGCTGCTATGAACATGATTGAACATATATCTCTGTTGTGTGGTGGAAACTTTTCTGGGTATATTCCAAGGAGTGGAATAGGTGAGTCTTGAGGAAGCCCTATTCTCAGTTTTCTGAGAAATTGCCAGATAGATTTCCAAAGTGGTTGTACAAGTTTGCAACCCACCAGCAATGAAGGAGTGTTCCTCTTTCTCCTCATCCTCGCCAGCATGTGGTGTCACTTGAATTTTTGATCTTAGACATTCTGATGGGTATAAGATGGAATCTCAGAGTCAGTTTGATTTGCATTTTCCTGAAGACTAAAGATGTTGAGCACTTCTTTAAGTGTTTCTCAGCCATTCAATAATCCTCTGTTGAGAATTCTGTTTAGTTCTGAGCCCCATTTCTCAATTGGGTTATTTAGTGTGGTGGTGCTTGAGTTCTTTATATATTTTGGATATTAGACCTTTGTGAGATGTAAGGTTCATGAAGATATTTTCCCAGTCTGAAGGCTGTCAGTTTGTTTTCTTGACAGTATCTTCTGCCTTACAGAAGCTTCTCGGCCTCATGAGGTCACCTTTATTAATTGTTGACCTTAAGGCCTGGGATGTTGGTGTTCTGTTTACGAAGTTGTCTCCTGTGCCAATGCGTTCCAGGCTCTTCCACACTTTTTCTTTTAGCCAATTTAGTGTCTCCGGTTTTATATTGAGGTCTTTAATACACTTGGACTTGAGTTTTGTGCATGGTGACAAATATGGGTCTAATTGCATTTTTCTACATGTAGACATGCCTTTATTTGATTGTTCTTATAAACCAATCTCGTCTTGTTGTTTGTATATTTTGATTTGAAAATGTGATCATTAACATTCAATTATTTTTGAAAATCATTTGTTAATTTTTGTCCGTTTGTTGCTATTGCTATCCTTGATTGTTTTTTTCAGGAAGTATTTCATTTATTTTATTATGCTATTTGTCCTAATACAATAAAATGTGTGATTAATGCTGCAGATGGTATAATGCAATGAGTATGGTACAGTATATGTTCTCAGTAAAATAATAACAAATGGATAGTATAAACTTCTGTAACATGATTAGTTTTGTATGTGTTTAAACACATGCTCTACATTAATATTTATTGAGGCATCCCCACTAATATAATTTTAATAAAATGTCTCTGAAACAACAAGTATTTAAAGCCACATTATAACCATTAACTATTGGGTTTGAAGTTTTATTTATACTATTAAAAACATATTATCTGGTACTGTTTCATGAATTCTGGGAAAATAAATGGCATTAAAAGCAATACATACATTTTATGAGTATGGCTTAGGAGTATATGACAGGTGCATCCATTCCTATTGCCCTATAGCTTTGGGAATTGGTGTAGCGATTGCTTTTATTTCCCCAAATAAAGAGACAAGAGCCATTCTCAAGCCTTTCCAGGCCCTCAGAATTCTTGGAGGCTGTTTAAACTCAGCTGTTCTGGCCTAAACTCCTGTGAAAGCAGATGAATTAAAAATGACATCTTGGCTTCTGGCTGAAATTTTCTTCCTGAACTAAATTCTTACAAAAGTTTTAATCTTCTGAATCCTTCTTCCTCTCTTGTTTATTCTGCCTTCACCTGTGTCTAGCTTCTTCTCTCTGGACCTATATTTGATACACTGTCCCAGTGAGAAAAACATATTTAGATGGCCGTGCATTCCACTGTATTTTGGAAAGTTACAGCTACATTTTACTAGATATTTCCCATTGAGGCCATTGTTCGCAAACATTGTCTTTTGGTCATACCCCTTCAGTCTTCTTTGTTTTCCATTCTTTCTTCTTGTTCTGTCTTTGACATAGGTTCAGTTTTCTAATTCTTATGCCTGGCACTCAAGGATTTCTGTCCAATCTTTAACTTGAAATATTTTCTTGGTGAGACTATTTAATGACACTTTTTATTTATGTTGTTTTGCTTTTATATATTTTAGTTTGATTTTTCTATCGTTAATGAATACTATTGTCACATACCCTCCGACTGTCATATTGTATACAACTTTCATGGTGTCCTTGTATGGTTCCAGCATTAATGTTTCCTCCTTGATTCTTTTACACACTGTTAGAATAGTTTTTTTGAATAAGTTGTTTTGTATGTCTTTGATAATACTCTCACTTAAGCCTAGGATTGTCACATTTGGGGTCCTGTAGCTTCAAAGTCTTCATGATTGTGTTTGTTTGGTTTTAAATTCAGATATACATATTCTTGAAGCAGAGCGCTGATTACATTGTTTTACTTCTATGCAATTTTTCAGTGGATGTGCTGTAATGTTTTTGTAAATGATGTGAGGTTAGAACAGGAATGACATTTCATTTCCTTCCACTGAATGGATATGTAACCCGGAAGCTAAACCTTTATCTTATATATTTTTCCCTTCTCATCTTTATGAGAAGAAATATTTCTTATAAATTTCATACTATCTGAGACGCTGAGATAGAATTTCATATTAAGCTTTAAGAAGTGCCTGAAGTTAACTTATTTAAAATGCCACCAACTAAACAGTTTGGCATTTTTAATCCAATACCTTAAATCTACCTGAATTGGAATTCATACCTATAATATACCCATGACCTATAATGAGATATTACATTCATCAAGCCAAATTTCATTGCTACCAATTTCTACCCATAGAGAGAAGGAAATTATACATGTCCTTATTATTTTGAATGAACAATGCTATAATTAAGGGGATCAAACAATGTTCCTCCAGTGAGCAATTTATTTTACAGGGTACATTTCAGGATGGAGAGATTTCTCAGCCATCAAAACTAATTGCTTCTCAGAAAGAGGACACATGTTTGTTTTCGAGTACCCACTGTCTGACATTGAGCCCTCTCAGGGATCTGTTGACTTTTATTATATCCATATTAACCACATATTACAATGTTGTATAGCCATATATGTAGATAAAACCCACATAAACACATTTTAAAAAAGAAAGAAAAAATACAAAGTTGTAATTTATAGGAAGGGCACTATGGATCATGAAATGTTATAGGTTTAGGGGTGTTGAAAGTTTAGGATCTCCTTGTAGACACACTTAAACAAACTTATACAACAAAAATGAGTTATTTGTATATATTTATTTCACTCTACCTTTACAATTAGACTTATTCTTACCAATATCATTGTCAGACTTTCAAAATAAGGGAGGATATTACTATGTAGTAGTAATTATGGTACCGTGTTCATATTGATCACATTAATAGAAATAATATCAATCAATGGTTGAAGTGTTTTATTTTCATATTGATAGCCTAAAACAGGTACTGATATGATAAAAAATATAATCTGTGTATGTCTAAAATCCTAAAAGAATTAATAAAAATATAACAAAAAAAACTGAAAAGAAGAAACATAGCATATGAGAATAGAAATTGTTTTTAAGTGACAATCCCTTCCACATCACTAAATTACAATGTACCCACCTCACAATGTTTACTGCTATGTAATAAAAATCAGTACTATAACTCCAAACCCACCTTTCTATTTGCTGTGCCTCACTCTATCATGTCTCCAGATAAGCAGAGCTGTTGACTACTTAGAAGAATACAAGCTGAAGCTGAACGTCTCCTAACTTCACATTAAGTTGCCGGCCATGTGTGAAATTCCAAATGTGGCAAATATCATACTCTTTCTGAAGTTTCTCTCTTTGATTCATAGTCACACTTTCCCCAGGAAGATTATTGAAGTTGGTCTTCCTCAGAAAGGAGTGCAGCTGAAAAACAGGCAGCATACCATAGTGTATATTCCCTCCCTTGAAGTCAGAAGGTATTTCTGGTTTCACCTTAGAGTCAAGTGGTGGTGGCGCACGCCTTTAATCCCAGCACTTGGGAGGCAGAAGCAGGAGGATCAACATGAATTCCAGGCCAGCCTGGTCTACAAAGTGAGTCCAGGACAGTCAAGGCTACACAGAGAAACCTTGTCTCAAAAAAAATAACAAAGAAAAGAATTTTAGAGAAGGTATCTAGGGGCAAATTTTCAATGAAAGCAATGGAATAAATTAAATTAACATAATGCTCCTAGGATTGTAATTCTCTCAGAGGAGACTATCAAACACATACACAGAAATATATCAAGAACAAAATATACTGCAATTCACACACACACACACACACACACACACACACACACACACACACAGAGCTATACACAGGTAGACTCACATCCATACAGAGATACAGAAATAATTAAACTACAAATTTACTTACATACAAATAAACAGAGAAGCCCAGACAGACATAAAAGCATATAGGAACACATGGAAAGACCAGTATATGCACCCAAACAGACACCCATACATAGAAACACACAAATCACATATACAGACATACTGCTTCCCACAAAAATTCACTGACAAGCACACACATGGAGACAGAAAGAGATACAAAAAGAAAAACAAACAGTCATTGACATACGGACAAACTTATGCTCACATCTATAGACAGAGTGGCAGATATAAAATCAGACATACAAAGACAGACAAAAACATACACACCCATGCAGATATACAGGCATACAAGCACATACACTGACACACACACACACACACACACACACACACACAAATAACAACAAAGAAAGATATTCAGAAGCCTATCTATTTTGGAAAATATATCCTAGTCCATCCAGTGTGGGCATCTGACAGCTTCTTAAAGACTGATATGGATGACACCACATATCACTTAAAAGAAGAAACTCTACCTTAGGGCAGCGAAGATATGATCCTATCCCTTTGTCAATGGGCTCATTATCTAGTTGTTGGAGAATCATCTCATGAAGGGCATGGGCCACAGCATACACAGCATTGTATATATCGTAACAGCTATCACCAAAGGCCATGTCAAAAGTCTCTACCCTTAGCCATGTCAGTGAGGCATTGGTTGTGCAATGCTTCAGTGTCTCACGGTTAGATGCTGAAACTTCGCAGTGAAAGTACATCCAAACCACCCTTGCCAAATATTCATCTGAATATTGGAGAGGATTCGGTGCCTGAACAAAATTTTTAAAACCAGGAATCTCAGCATGGTTCTGTGCAAAAGCAAAAGTACCATGGAATGGGTTAAAGGTGACATCTTTCTTTTTTTTTTTTAATTAATTTATTCTTGTTACATCTCAATGTTTATCCCATCCCTTGTATCCTCTCATTCCCCCCCCCATTTTCCCATTATTCCCCTCTCCTATGACTGTTCCTGAGGGGGATTACTTCCCCCTATATATTCTCATAGGGTATCAAGTCTCTTCTTGGCTACCTGCTGTCCTTCCTCTGAGTGCCACCAGGTCTCCCCCTCCAGGGGACATGGTCAAATGTATGGCACCAGAGTACGTGAGAAAGTCATATCCCACTCTCCACTCAACTGTGGAGAATATTCTGACCATTGGCTAGATCTGGGAAGGGGTTTAAAGTTTACCTCCTGTATTGTCCTTGGCTGGTGCCTTAGTTTGAGTGGGACCCCTGGGCCCAAATCTGCCTATCATATTGTTCTACTTGTAGATTTCTAGGACCCTCTGTATCCTTTTATTTTGCTATTCTCCCATGCGTCTCTCATTTAGAGTCCCAATAGGATGCCTTCCCCTCTGTCCCAGTTTCCTGGTAAGTGAAGGCTTTCATGGGACATGCCCCTTGGGCTAGTATGCAGATATAAGTGAGTATATACCATTTGATTCTTTCTGCTTCTGGGTTAACTCACTCATTATGATCATTTCTAGCTCAATCCATTTATCCACAAATTTCTGGAATTCCTTGTTTTTAATAGCTGAGTAGTATACCATAGTGTATATGTAACACAGTTTCTTTATCCATTCTTCTACTGAGGGACACTTAGGCTGTTTCGATGTTCTGGCTATTATGAATAAGGCTGCTATGAACATGGTTGAGCAAAGTTTCTTGTTGTGTGCTGGAGCATCTTCTGGGTATATTCCAAGGAGGGGAATAGCTGGGTCTTGAGGAAGCCCTATTTTCATTTTTCTGAGATAGCACCAGATAGATTTCCAAAGTGGCTGTACTAGTTTGCATTCCCACCAGCAATGAAGGAGTGTTCCTCTCTCCCCACATCCTCGCCAGCATGTGGTGTCGCTTGAGTTTTTGATCTTAGCCATTCTGATGGGTGTAAGATGGAATCTCAGAGTTGTTTTGATTTGCATTTCCCTGATGACTAAGGAGGTCGAGCATTTCTTTAAGTGTTTCTCAGCCATTTGATACTCCTCTGTTGAGAATTCTCTGTTTAGTTCCAAGCTCCATTTCTCAATTGGGTTATTTGGTTTGGTGGTGTTTAGCTTCTTGAGTTCTTTAAATATTTTGGATATTAGACCTTTGTCAGATGTAGGGTTGGTGAAGATTTTTTCCTAGTCTGTAGGCTGTCGCTTTGTTCTCTTGACAGTGTCTCCTGCCTTACAGAAGCTTCTCTGCCTCATGAGGTCCCATTTATTAATGGTTAACATTAAGGCCTGGGCCGTTGGTGTTCTGTTCAGGAAGTTGTCTCCTGTGCCAATATGTTCCAGGCTCTTTCCCACTTTTTCCTCTAAGTGGCTTAGTGTCTCTGGTTTTATGTTGAGGTCTTTAATCCACTTGGATTTGAGTTTTGTGCAAGGTGACAAATATGGGTCCAGTTTCATTTTTTTACACATAGACCTCCAGTTAGACCAGCACCATTTGTTGAAGATGCTATCCTTTTTCCATTGAATGGATTTGGCTTCTTTGTCAAAAATCAAGTGACCATATGTGTGTGGATTCATATCTGGGTCTTCGATTTGATTCCACTGATCAACCAGCCTGTTGCTGTGCCAGTACCATGTTGTTTTAATTACTATTGATTTATAGTACAGTTTGTGATCAGGTATGGAGATTCCTCTGGAGCACCTTTTATTGTACAAGATTGTTTTAGCTATTCTGGGTTTTTTGTTTTTCCATATGAAGTTCAGAATTGAACTTTCAATGTCTTTAATAAATTGTGTAGGTATTTTGATAGGGATTGCATTGAATCTGTAGATTGCTTTTGGTAGGATGGCCATTTTTACTATGTTAATTCTCCCGATCCATGAGCAAGGAAGATCATGCCATCTTCTCAGGTCATCTTCAATCTCTTTCTTCAGAGTTTTGAAATTTTTTTTCATACAAGTCCTTCACTTGCTTAGTTAGGGTAACTCGTAGATATTTTATATTGCTTGTGGCTAATGTGAAGGGTGTGGTTTTCCTAATTACTTCCTCTGCAAGCTTGTCATTTGTGTATAGGAAGGCTACAGACTTTTTTGAGTTAATTTTGTATCCAACCAATTTGCTGAAGGTGTTTATCAGCTTTAGGAGTTCTCTGGTGGAATTTTGAGGGTCACTTATGTACACTAACATATCATCTGCAAATAGGGATAATTTGACTTCCTCCTTTCCCATTTGGATACCCTTGATCTCCTTTTGTTGTCTTATTGCTTTGGCTAGAACTTCGAGTACTATATTAAAGAGATATGGAGAGAGTGGGCAGCCTTGCCTTGTTCCCGATTTTAGAGGAATTTCCTTGAGTATCTCACCATTTTCTTTGATTTTGGCTATTGGCTTGCTGTATATAGCCTTTATTATGTTGAGGAAAGTGCCTTGTATCCCCGATCTCTCTAAAACTTTAAACATTAATGGGTATTGAATTATATCAAATGCTTTCTCTGCATCCAAGGAGATGATCATGTGGTTTTTTATTTTCAGTTTGTTTATATGGTGGATTACATTGATGGATTTCCGTATATTAAACCATCCCTGCATGCCTGGAATGAAGCCTACTTGGTCATGATGAATGATATCTTTGATGTGTTCCTGTATTCGTTTTGCAAGTATTTTATTTCGTGTTTTTGCATCTATGTTCATAAGAGAAATTGGTCTGAAATTCTCTTTCTTTGTTGAATCTTTGTGAGGTTTAGGTATCAATGAGACTATGGCCTCATAGAATGAATTTGGTAAATTTCCATCCATTTCTATCTTTTGGAGTAGCTTGAAGAGTATCGGTATTAGCTTGCCTTTGAAGGTCTGGTAGAATTCTGCACTGAAACCATCTGGCCCTGGGCTTTTTTTGGTTGGGAGACCATCGATGATTGCTTCTATTTCTGTAGGGGAAATGGGACTATTTAGCTTGTTTATCTGTTCTTCATTCAACTTTGGCAAGTGAAATTGATCAAGAAAATCGTCCATTTCCCTTAGATTTTCAAATTTTGTGGCATATATGCCTTCAAAGTAGGATCTTATGATTCTTTGAATTTCTTCAGTGTCTGTTGTTATGTCTCCCTTTTCCTTTCTGATTTTGTTGATTTCAATACTGTCTCTCTGCCTTTTAGTTAGTTTGGCTAACAGTCTGTCTATCTTGTTGATTTTCTCAAAGAACCAGCTTTTGGTTTTGTTGATTCTTTGGACTGTTTTCTTAGTTTCTAATTTGTTAATTTCAGCCCTGAGTTTGATTATTTCCAGGCGTCTACTCCTCTTGGGTGTTTCTGCTTCTTTTTTTTCTAGGGCTTCCAGTTGTGTTGTTAAGATGCTTATGTGCATTGTTTCCAATTTCTTTTTAAAGGCACTTAGTGCTATGAATTTTCCTCTTAGCACTGCTTTCAATGTATCCGACAAATTTGGGTATGTTGTTTCTTCATTTTCATTGAATTTCAGAAACTCCTTGATTTCTTTCTTTCTTTCTTCCCTGACCCAGGTGTCATTTAGCAGAGAGTTGTTTAGTTTCCATGTATGTGGAGGCTTTGTGTTATTTCTGTTGTTGTTGAACTGCAGCCTAAGAGCATGGTGATCTGATAGGATACAAGGTATTATTTCAATCATCTTGTATCTATTGAGGCTTGCTTTGTGACCTACGATGTGATCAATTTTGGAGAAGGTTCCATGGGGTGCAGAGAAGAAGGTATATTCTTTCTTGTTTGGGTGAAAGGTTCTATAGATATCTGTTAGATCCATTTGACCCATGGCATTGGTTAATGATGTTATTTCTCTGCTTAGTTTCTGTTTCAATGACTTATCCTTCAGTGAGAGTGGGGTGTTGAATTCTCCCACTATTATTGTGTGGGGATCGATGTGTGGTTTAAGCTTTTTTAGGAGATCTTTTACAAATGTGGGTGCCCGTGTATTGGGAGCATAGATGTTCAGAATTGTGATGTCATCTTGGTTGACTTTAACTTTGATGAGTATGAAGTGTCCTTCCCCATCCCTTTTGATTAATTTTGGTTAAAAGCCTATTTTGTTCGATACTAAAATGGCTACGCCTGCTTGCTTCTTGTGACCATTTGCTTGGAATATTTTTTTTCCAACCTTTTACCCTGAGGTAATGCCTTTCATTATGGGTGAGATGTGTTTCTTGAATGCAGAGGAATGTTGGATCTTGTTTATGTACCCACTCAGTTACTCTGTGTCTTTTTAGTGGAGAATTGAGGCCATTGATGTTGAGAGATATTAATGACCAGTGACTGTTAAGAGTCTTAATTTTGATGTTGTTTCCAGTTGAGCATTTGTGTAGTTGTGTTTTTGCCATGGGATAGTTATCTATTTCCTGGGTAGTTTTGGTTGTAGCTTGACCCTTTGGGATGGAGTTTTCCTTCTAGTATCTTCTGTAAAGCTGGATTTGTGGATAGGTACTGTTTGAATTTGTTTTTGTCATGGAATATTTTGTTTTCTCCATCAATGGTTATTGATAATTTTGCTGGGTAAAGTAGTCTGGCCTGGCATCTGTGGTCTCTTAGGGTTTGCAGGATCTCTGTCCAGGCCCTTCTGGCTTTTATGGTATCTGCTGAGAAGTCGGGTGTAATTCTGATAGGTTTACCATTAAATGTTAGTTGGCCCTTTTCCCTTGCAGCTTTTAATATTTTTTCTTTGTTCTGCATGTTTTGTGTTTTGATTATTATGTGGTGGGCAGTTTTTCTTTTCTGGTCAATTCTATTTGGTGTTCTGTAGGCCTCTTGTATGTTTATAGGCATTTCTTTCTTTAGATTGGAAAAATTTTCTTCTATGATTTTGTTGAGAATAGTTTCTGGGCCCTGGAGTCTGATGTCTTCTCTTTCTTCAATGCCTATTATCCGCAAATTTCTTCTTTTCATGGTGTCCTTAATTTCTTGGATGTTTTGTGTCAGGAGTTTTCCAGATTTGGCATTTTCTTTAATGGTTGATTCAATATCTGTGATTGTATCTTCTAGCCCTGAGATTCGTTCTTCCATCTCTTGGATTCTGTTAGAAAAGCTCACCTCTGTGTTGCTCGCCTTCTTCTCTGAGGTCTCACGTTCTCGTTTTTCTTCTGTCTGTGTGTTTATCATTGAATCCATTTTCATTTTCAGATCTTGAACTGATTTTTTGATTTCTTTCATCTGATTTTTTGTATATTCCTGAGTTTCTTCCATTGCCTCTTTATAGGTCTTCAGAGCTTGAACCGTTTTATTTCTTTCTTTCATCTGGTTGTTTGCCTTTTCCTGCAATTTTTCCAGTTCCACTCTATGTGCTTCTTTTATGTCTCTCACCTGTTTGTCTGCGTCTTCCTGCATTTGATTACGAATTTTATTTGTTTCCTCTATTATCATCCTCATTACTAAGGATTTGAGGCCATTTTCTTGTATTTCCGTTGTATTTGAGTTCTCTGGGTTGTTTTCTTTGGGATAGCTGGAAACTGGAGATGCCATGTTGTTTTGGTGTTTTTTACGTATGCTTTTTCATTGTCCTTTAGACATCTTGCCTTCTTTGTTTTTATTGGGTAGCTTCCAGAGTTGGATGGAGGTTGTCTGATGATAGATTCACTTGTTTTCTCATGATTTCCCTAGGCTGGGAGCTCAAAGCTTCACTGGTGTGGATGTTAGGAGGTTAGCCCTGTTGTTCTGGTCTCTCACAGCCAGTGATCTTCAGCCCTCCTGTGCTGTGGATCCTGCAATTTTTCTGGGTCTCTGAATGAGTGTTGGGTCAGGCCAAGGTATCCACTGCCTTCTGTGTTCCCTGCCAAGTCCAGCCAGGAACACTGGGCCCAAACCACGGGCTGAACTCAGCTAGATTGTCAGGACCTGAACCATCTGCCAAGCTCAGTTAGGGATTCTGGGCCCAAAATGCACACAGGGTCCAGCCAGAATTTTTGGGCTGGGACTACGCACCATGCTCCGCTAGGGCCTTTTGGCCCAAAGTGCGTGCTGTGGTCAGTTATTGACTCAGGGCCCGAACTGACCACCAATCTCAGCCAGGAATTCTGGATTCAAACTACACACTGTGTCCAACCAGAGTCTTAGAGCTGGTGGAACCGAGCGCTCTGTCCAGCCTGCGCCACAGCAGGAGAACTGTAGCTGCTCTAAGTTAGCGCCAATGGTGGAACCAAGTGCTCCACCCAGACTGTGTCACTGCAGGGGAGCTGCCGCTGAGCTGAGGTGGCACCTACGATGGGACTGAGTGCTCAGCCAAGCCTGCGCCACAGCAGGAGAACTGCGGCTGCTCTGAGTTAGCTCCTGTGTTGGAACCAAGTGCTCTGCCCAGACTGTGTCGCCACAGGGGAGCTGCCGCTGAGCTGAGGTGCTGCCTAGTGTGAAGCTGCACGCTCAACTAAGCCTGCGCCACAGCAGGGGAGCTGTGGCTGAAGCTGAGTTAGTGCCTCGGGCAGAATTGCTTACTGGGCTGGGCCAGTACCCGGGACTCTGGGGCCGAACTGTCCGCCGAGTCTAGTCTGGGTCCGAAGGCTCCACGCGACCCAAATCCTGCCCCGAGTCCCCTCTCCCACAGCAACTCCCACCAACCACCACACCAATCACCTCCACCGGAAGGCTATGAGCTGCAAACCTCAGCCACCGCTGGTGGTGCAGCTGGTGCTGCTGCCTCTGCCGCTGCCACTCCGATCAGAGAAAATCCACGCTCCTCTCGTGTGCAGGGGCACGCAGGTCCTCCGCACCCTGGTCCCTCCGAACCGTGGAGCACTCCTGCTGCCGTGATGTTCGGCCCTCGGTGTTCCTGGCTCAGAAATCTGTGCAAATCCCTGAATTGTTCACTGGAGCCTCCAAACACAGTCCACACTGCTCGCCGCCCGACGTCTTTCTTGTATGTAATGACATCCCACTGTGAGGTGGTGACCCATATTCTCTGTATACCACAAGACTCCAACATTCTAAAATCAAAGCTAGAGTACTGTCTGTGTAACCATAAATGATAACAACATTAGTGGTTGATAACAGGATTTGCTTGTAGTTCACTCCAGGTCTTAAGATGTATAATTGCCTGTTGACTGGGATCATGTTCACAAAGGCAAAGCAGACTCTGTTTTTTCCATCTCTCTTCCCAAGTATGACAGAAATTGCATGCTCTCATCATTATCTGAGATAGCCAGCGACCCAGTTCCAGTGGAAGTGAACTATGAAGGATACCATATCCAGGCCTAGGGATGTGTCCTTGGGGGCCATTTGAGATACATAGGGAAACTGATGATGATCACTCACAGCAGGGTTGGAAGTACCATAGGTAAACTGAAGGAGCTAGGATACAGGCAGAAACATGAAATAGAGTGAACTTCTAAAAAGTTGTAAATATATTTTATTGCAAAGTGTTCATTCTTCTCCTATTTTAAACAAGCAAAAGTGGAGTCCTTAGTACATCCATATCTAATGTAAACAGTAAATGTCATAAAGTCAGAAAAGCTGCTTACAAAAAACTACTAAAGCTGAGATATATTATATCATCCCAGTCCTTTCTTTCATATTTGGTCTTTGAATTCCAAGAGTTGCATCCCTGGGGGGTTTTAATATGTGTACAACTTGAGGATATTGGATTGAAAAAAATGTTCTCATGAATCATTTAGACTTTCTCCCAAGAGTATAGCTTCTAATCTTCCCCTGTAAAATCATGAGCATCCTACACCTCCCTCTTTTAGGGCACTCCTCTTAACTGGTGGCGCCTTTCCTTGCACCTTGTAAATAAGATAGAGATTCCACAAATCTCCCATTAGGCTCAGTGTCCAATATATTGTTGGAACATCTGCTCCTGTACATTTTAATGGACAAGATAATTATACTATTGTAAATTTGCAAAGGTAAATGTGATTCACCTAGCTAAAGGACTTATCGGCAGATCAAATTAAAAGCCTATTTCTACTCTACTCAGGTGATTATGCGGCATATAAAATTGGCAGCTGCTTATGGTATTATTCTTGTGGAAAAGACACAGAAACAAATTTAAATTGTTTAGACTAATCTTTGCTTTACATAATGGCTTGTGCTAATAGACACAGAATGGTATGCAAAGATGAGAAAATAATAAGATATCAATGCCTCCCTTTCATAGTAAAGTTAGTTTTGCAGGGCCAATGTGGTAGCATATGACCAAGAAAAAAAGAGTTAAAAGATTAGACATACATATATAAATTCTTTAAATATATAAAATATAAACATTGTATTATGCCACAAATTGAATAGTAACTGCAACAGTTTTGGCTTGCAAATTTTTCTTGGGCTTAATTACAAAAGGCTCTCTGATCATTAAAAGTTTATAATACACTGCCTCAGAAATGGCAATCTGCCCAAGCAGGCTTGGAGATATTCTTTCTATATAGTGCCTTTAACACCTCAAGGTCAACCAGCCTTAGAATGGGCTGCCATGCTTTGACAAAATATCTGTATAGTTTCTTAAAAGTTGAGTTATGAGGTTAATGAGGAAAATGATTATAAAAGATAAGTTTGTTATATCACTGTTTATAAATGATGGATCAGCTATAATTAAGAGAAAGTTAAACCATGTGCTTTGGGACAGAATTCATATGAAAAATATTTTGGAACAACATAAATCTATGTTGGTGTACTGAGTTCTGTATAAATAAACAAGCACTCTGACTGCCAGGAACTCAAGGCTGCAAGATTCTCTCAACCACCGTAGCTGACCAAGTTATTAATAGCCTACACTTTACCCCCTTTCTGAAACCTATCAGCTGCTGCACTGGGCATCTGCAAAAGACCTATAATGTCTCTCAAAAGTAAGACCACTTGAGCTACATAGATAGACATAAGAATAAGCCAGTCTTCTCTTACACCTCTTCTTAGCATCTGTAAAATGGCCAAAGACAGACATAATTTTCCACCCCACAAAGTCTCACCTGCTTAGATAAGTAGAGGTTAAAGTTTGTCCGAAGTACTGAAGATGTTTCCCACTTTGGTCCTGTAAGTACCACTACACACATGATTTCTTCTTTTTCACAGAGATAATTAGGGATAATATTAGAATATTGTGCACGAAATTGAGTAAGACTTTGTAATTCTGACACACTCATACAATAACCTGTTGGGTACCCAAATATTAGAGACACATTTGGTAAAAGATTAGGATTCCCGTTGACTTCATCTATGAAAAAAGCCAATGCAAGAGCAAACTGGTCATTTTTAGTTTCTATTCTGTAAAATGGAATAGTGATTATTAGGGACAGAGGTCTACATATGAGCATTTTTAGTCAATACAAACACAATATTGTACTATGCAGTACTGCCCCCAGCCTCAAAGATTGAAACCAGTGGCCTGTGCTTTGTGATTAGTATGATTTATGAACATGGAAACTTGGAAAAAAATCTTTAAAAGTTCATGAAAACATGACTCCCAAAAGTAAGATGTGTTATTGGCATCTTCCATAAAGAACATATCCATCCATGGTTTTTAAGTGCTTGCTCAGAAGATAAAGGCAAGATCACAGACTTTAATTAAACATGAATAATGAGCATGTCTTTGTTATGAAATTATTGAGCAATATGAAAAGTACATGAGAAGTGTGAACCATTTAGTCTGTGCTATTTGCTCATAAAATTAACTGAAATGTCTAAGGCACTATAAGAATGATTTATGAGTGCACAATAGCCTTTCAAGGACAACATTTGCCTCCTTTACTTAAAATTATTTATCACTAGTGGCCAATATGATTAGCCATATTCCCTCATTTCCATTTTCATCTTGCTTGGTTTTCTTTCTAGTTCATCAATTGAAGAAAAGAAACTTTTTTATAGATTAATTTTTCCATTAATATATTTATTTAATCACTTGCATCACCATATCTTCCAATTCTCACCCTTATACCCCCTTCTCCCATTCCCCTGTTTTATCTCACACAGAAGAGGAGTCCCCAGTTGGAACCAATATATAGTGGCATCTCAAGTCACAACAAGACTGAGCACACCCTTTCCCGCTGAAGAGAGACAAAGCAGCCGAGCTGAGGGAAAGTGACCCATCAACAATGAAAAGAGTCAGAGACAGCACCTATTCCTATTGATAGGTTGCCAACAGGATAAACAAGATGCAGTTATACTACATATGTACTTTCAAAATTAATTCAAATTTCAAAGATTCGTTTGGTAAAATATGAATGTCTGTATAGATCTGTTAATACGGGCATGAATAATGATCATTTTAGGCCATAATGATATGAATAAAGGTTGATGGCCCTTTCTTTACCCAGGTTCCAAAATTGTAAGTGAGAAATTAAAAGGAAGTAAAACAAAACACATGATAGATGAATGAAAAGTAGAAAAAAGTAGCATTGAATCTGTAAAATAATTAAGGGTTGTGTGTAGGATTAAACTGTGACAGCAGTACAGAAATCTCAGATCATTGCTCAGTCTCCCAAGGTGATATCTGTGATGATATCTAAGTGGAAAATACAAAAGCACTTACTCTGTAATCAGAATGTAGTTGAAATATTCTTTTTCCTGAGTAACTGGCACTGCTTCAAGGGAGAAAATGCAACCAGTCACCAAGCCTTCATTCTTGTCTTCATTCTGCTTCATTTTCCAAAAGCAATTAGGATGATTTAAATAGGCTGTGAAAAATGGAATGTTCAAGAACAAGAAGCGTATAATAAAAGTGGGCATATTTGACCTCCCTTAAGCCTAGACACTGTGTAAAGTAACAATACACACATCAAATGGGCAGTAAGTATTCCTAACTGCTTTTATTCCTCTAGCAATAAGAGAAGCTCGTTGGGTATTCAGGATTCTTTTTTTGCCCCAGGTACTCACTCTTTGAGGAATTGTGAATTCGTACTACCCTGGGGCTTTACATCTGATGTCCATATTCCATGCAATAAACATGTAAGTAAACACATATGAGGATGATCCAGTCTTCGATTTAATGACATCACTCATGCTTTTTAACCTTAAAACCCATGATACGAAACCATTTTGTTCAAATTTTGTCCCTGGACTATTTAAAGAGGTTGATTATGTGAACACAATTAGAAATGATGTCAGCGAATTGTGTCAGATGATCTACAGAAGACATGCAGTAATAGCTCCAGAAGGACTGACAATAATCTGAATCATGGTTCTAAAATGGGCTTTGTAACATCAAGTCCACATCAGGGAGAAGCATTCTCATATTTAGAGAAATTTAGATCCACAGATAATGCACATTTGGGACAATGCTATACCAGTAAGAGGCACAGAATATCTAGGCAAAGCCTGTGCTTGCATTGTCTTGAGAATCAGGAAATGGGATAATTCCAGAAACTCCGTATATCCAAAAGTATCCAGCTTATCACAAAACTACAGTTCATTTAAATGTTACAAGTTTATTTTCAAAGGTTCAACAATATGTACAGAGAATAGCAGACCTGTGCGCCTCATTTCAAGTACTATATAAAAACTATAAGACCTCCTCCAAATTAATAATTGTTCATGAGAATGTAAGCTGAATATTTCAATTCTACATCTTGATCTTCTCTGAGATACTCAGTTTTCATGGTTAAATATCTGGTGATGACCAAGTTTTCTATATTATCTTTCTTTAATTTCCTACATTGCTTTTGCTCATTTAACATTCTACTAGTGGCTGTGAAGAAGACTTGTCTTGAGTATCTTAGAAAGAAATAGTAACTAATAAGATACAAGATTTAATGTATAAACTCTTATATAGTTTTCCTACTCATTCTAATTTGCTTGCATTCTAGAACCATCACTTCCAGTGGAAGACCTTACCAAGCATTGTATGCTAGTGAGTCCTTTTGAGTGGAATTGACTACAGTACAGAGAACTCATGACACACATAGACAGTTCTTTGCTGTGGGTAGTGATGTGGCTTATTTAGCATTTGGGATGAGGTTAAAAAAGGGGCTAGTGTTCTATGGAATTTGTTTTACATGTTAAAATCAACATTTATTATGTGTATGACCATCAATTCTGTGATGATCTGCCCTGGAAGGCTAAGACATGGATATAGAGGAATGTGGATTGAGAAATTTGTCATAGAAAGACAGAGCTCACTCATCTTCCAAGAATGTAAATTATATTTCCAGTATTAGAAATTCAGCATAGTATCCAGAGGATATATATATATAAATTAATAGTATCAGAAATAAAAAGAAGACATCAAAACACAAACAAAAAATCATGAAAATCATTAGGTAATATTTTTAACACGTATAGTTGACAAAATTGGAAAGCCTAAAATAAACAGACATTATTCTCAATAGATACCACTTACAGAAGTTCAATCAACATCAGATAAACAATTTAAATAAACCTATTATACCTCTGAAAATATAAGATAGTGTTAAAAGTCTCCCAACCAAAATGAACAAGCAAATAAATAATTAAAGGCTTTAGACCAGAGGTTTAAGCATGACATTCTACTAGATTTTCCAGTAAGAGATAATGACAATAATCTTCAAATTATACCATAAAACAGAAACAAAAGAAACTGGGTGAAATTCATATTTATGCTGCCAGAATCACCCTAATTCACAAGCCATACAAAGATTCAACAATCAAAGAGAATGGTAGAGCAATTTTCTTTATTAACATAGATGTAACATACTCAATAAAACACTCGCAAACTAAAATAAAGAACACATCAAGAAAAAAAATCATCCACCATGACAAGCAGGCTTCATCTTAGAGACTCAGATATGATTCAACACACAGACAACTACCAATGTATTTTATCATATAAAAAAACTGAAAGAAGAAATGAAATGACAGTGTCATCAGACTTCTAAAAGCCTTCGACAAAATCTAACACCACTTAGTGATATTAGTCATGGAGAGATTAGGAATTCAGGAAATATATCTAAATATAATAAAGAAAATTTACAGAAATCTTATAGCCAACATGAAATCAAATAGAGGGAAACACAAAACATTTTCTCTAAAATCAGCAACCAGTCAAGTCTGTCCATTATTTTCATAAATAGTCAATATGCCATGCAAAGTCCTAGTTACCTATTCAATGACATACGAACTTTGTGCTTTCTTCTAATTTTTATGTGGGTATGGGTGTTTTGTCTGCTTGTGTGTCTGAGCAACTCCTGTATGTGTAGTGCATGTGGATACCATAAGAGTGATTTGAATCTCTAGGAATAAGATACTGTTTAGTGATGCTCAGTATGTACTGGAAATCAAACTTCAGTTACCTTCCTGACCAGAAATTGTTATTGATAGTTGAATCATCTTTTCATCACTGAACCATACCCTATAAAATAAATTGATCACTATAGGTACTCTTAATTATGTCATACTTCGCTGGTATGTATGCATTCGTCATTTCTGTATATAGATGTGTTGGTAGTAATTAAAAATTGGCACATGGCAGATGTGGACTAGAAAAGGAGACTTAATTTAAGTTGCATGAAGTAATCTGAAAATGCATAAACTATGCCCAAAGCATACAATAAATAAAATTATGTCTCTGTCATTTTTAGGCTCTGACATATCAGAAACAGTCTGATGATACATGAAGTCCAACATGGACTATGGTTTTTCATTTTTTATTAATTTATTCAAATTATATCTCAATTGTTATCCATTCACTTGTATCCTCTCATTCCTCCCTCCCTCCTTCCTTCACCCCATTTTCCTTCCCTATGTCTGTACATAAAAGGACAACTTCCCCCACCATACGGTCACAGCCTATCAGGTCTCATCTGGTAGCCTGCTTATCCTTTCTCTGAGTGCCACCAGGACACCCCACCAAGGAGAAGTAGTCAAATATAGGGCACAAACTTTCATGACAGAGTCAGCCACTGATCTCTACACAACTGTGGAGAATGTCATGTCCATTGGCTATATCTTAGTATGGGTTCAATGTTTACTCCCTGTATTGTCCTTGGTTGGTGCAGTAGTTTAAGTGAATGCCTCGGGGTCCAGATCTGCCTGTCATGATGATGTTCTTTTAGGTTTCTAGAACCCTCTGGGTCTTTCCATTTCCCTGGTCTCTGATACTTCTCTCACCTAGAGTCCCAGTAGGAGGTCCTTGCATCTGTCCCACCTCCTGGTAAGTGAAGACTTTCATGGGACATCCCTTTGGGGCTAGTGTCCAAATATAAGTGAATATATACTATGTGAGTCTTTCTGGGTCTGAGTTAACTGTCTAGGATGATCATTTCTAGTTCCATCCATTTGTCAGCAATTTTCAGGATTTCCTTGCTTTCAATAGCTGAGTAATATTCCAGAGTGTAAATGCACTACAGTTTCTTTATCCATTCTTTGACTGACAGACATTTAGGTCATTTCCAGGTTCTGGCTTTTGTGGAAAAAGCTGGTATGATCATGGTTGAGCATATGTCTTTGTTGTGTAGTGGAACATCTTCTGGATATAGTCCAAGGAGTGGAATAGCTGGGTCTTGAGGTAGCCTTATTCCCACTTTTCAGATAAAGATCCAGATTTATTTCCAAAGTGGTTGTACAAATTTGCAGTCCCACCAGCAACGAAGGAGTGTTCCCCTTTCAGCACATCCTTGCCAGCATGTATTGTCACTTGAGTTTTTATCTTAGCCATTCTGATGGGTAAAAGATGGAATCTTAGAGTCATTTTGATTTGCATTTCTCTGATGATTAAAGACTTTGAGTATTGCTTTAGGTATTTCTCAGCCATTCGATATTCCTCTGTTGAGAATTTTCTGTTTAGTTCTGAGCCTCATTTCTTAATTGGATAATTTGGTTTGGATTACTTCAATTTTTTGAGATCTTTATATATTTTCAATATTAGACCTTTGTCAGATGGAGGGTGGGTAAAGGTCTTTTCCCAGTCTATAGGCTGTCGCTTGATTCTCTTGACAGTGTCTTCTGCTTTACATAAACTCCTCAGTGTCATGAGGTCCCATTTGTTAATTGTTAATCTTACAACCTGGGATATTGGAGTTCTTTTCGGAAAATTGTCTTCTGTGCCAATGAGTTCCAGGCTCTTCCCCATTTTTTCTTCTAACCGATTTAGTGTCTCTGGTTTTATGTTGAGGTCTTTAATCACTTTGGACTTGAGTTTTGTGCATGGTGATAAGTGTGGATCTACTTGCATCCTTCTACATGTAGACACCGAGTGAGACCAGAACCATTTGTTGAAGATGCTCTCCTTTTTCCATTGAATAGATTTGGCTTCTTTCCCAAAAATCAACTGACTATATGTGTGTGGATTCATTTCTGGTCTTCAATTCAATTCCATTGGTCAACCACCCTGTTTCTATGACAGTACCATGTTGCCTTAATGACTGTTGCTCTACAGTATGGCTTGAAATCTGGAATAGAGATTCCTCTGGAGGATCCTTTATTGCATAGGATTTCTTTAGCTATTCTGGGGTTTTTTTCCATATGAAGTTGAGAATTGATATTTCAATGTCATTAGAAATTTGTGAAACCATGAGAAAATGGGTGAATCTATCCCCGGAATCCCTCCACCCAACTCCAGAAAGCTACCTGCCAAAAACAGAGATGGCAAGATGACTAAAGGAGAGGGTAATATCATACGCAAAACCCCAAAATAATATGGTGTCTCCAGATCCCAGCTATCCCAAAGAAAACAACCCAGAGAACTCAAACCCAATGGAAATACAAGAAAATGGCCTCAAATCGTTAGTAATGAGAATAATAATGGAGGAAACAAATAAAATTCATAATCAAATGCAGGAAGACACAGCCAAACAGGTGGAAGACATAAAAGAGGCCTATAGAGAGGCACTGGAAAATTCAGGAAAATACAAACCACCAGATGAAGGAAATCAATGAAACTGTTCAAGCTCTGAAGGCCTATAAATAGGCAATGGAAGAAACTCAGGAATATACAAAGAATCAGATGAAATAAATAAATAACACAGTTCAAGATCTAAAGATGAAAATGGATTCAATGATAAACACACAGAGAGAAGAAAAACAGGAACGTGAGAGCTCAGAGCGGAAGGCAGGCAACACAGAGGTGAGCCTTTCTAAGAAAATCCAAAAGATAGAGGAACGAACCTCAGGTCTAAAAGATACAATCCTAGATCTTGAATCAACTATTAAAAAAAATGCTAAATCTGGAAAAATCCTGGCACAAAACATCCAGGAAATCAAGGACACCATGAGAAGAAGAAATCTGAGGACAATAGGCATTGAGGAAAGAAAAGATGCCAGATTCCAAGGCCCAGAAAATATTCTCAACAAAATCATAGAAGAAAACGTCCCCAATCTAAAGAAAGAGATGCCTATAAACATACAAGAGGCCTACAGAACACCAAATAGAATTGACCAGAAAAGAAAAACTTCCCATCACATAATAACCAAAACACAAAATATACAGAACAAAGAAAAATTATTAAAAGCTACAAGGGAGAAGGGCCAAACAACACTTAATGGCAAAACTATCAGAATTACACCCGACTTCTCAGACAAGACCATAAAAGCCAGAAGGGCATGGACAGAGAACCTGCAAAACCTAAGAAACCACGGATGTCAAGCCAGACTACTTTACCCAGCAAAACTATGATTAACCAGTGACAGAGAAAACAAAACATTCCATGACAAAAACAAATTCAAACAGTACCTATCCAAAATCCAGCTTTACACAAGGTACTAAAAGGAAAACTCCACATCAAAGAAACAAGCTACAACCAAAACTACACAGGAAATAGATAACAACACCATTGCAAAAGCATAACCATAGAAACGCTCTACTGGAACTCTTAACAGTCACTGGTCATTAATATCTCTCAACATCAGTGGCCTCAATTCTTCAATAAAAAGACACAGACTAACTGAATGGATGCATAAACAAGATCCATATTCTTCTGCATTCAAAAAACATATATCAACCATAAAAATAGATATTACCTCAGGATAAAAGGCTGGAAAAATATTTCAAGCAAATGGTCACAAGAAGCAAGCAGGCATAGCCATTTTAATTTTGAACAAAATAGACTTTGAACCAAAATTAATCAAAGGGGATGAATAAGTGCACTTCAAACTTATCAAAGGTAAAATCAACCAGGATGACACCACAATTCAGAACATCTATGCTCCTAATACAAGGGTGCCCACATTTGTAAAAGATCTAGCAAGGAAGCTTAAATCACATATGGAAACTCACACAATAATAGTGAAAGACTTCAACACCCCACTCTCACTGAAGGACAGGCCATTGAAACAAAAACTAAGTGAAGAAATAACATCATTAACCAATGCCGTGAATTAAATGGACATAACAGATATCTATAGAACCTTTCATCCAAACAAAAAAATATATACCTACTTCTCTGCACGTCATGGAAACTTCTCCAAGATTGATCACAAAGTAGGTCACAAAGCAAGCCTCAACAGATACAAGAGGATTGAAATAATACCTTGTATCCTATCAGATCACCATGGTCTTAGGCTGCAATTCAACAACAGAAATAACAAAAAGCCTACACATACATGGAAACTAAACAAGTCTCTGCTAAATGACACCTGGGTCAGGGAAGAAATTAAGGAGTTCCTGAAATTCAATGAAAATGAAGGAACAACATACCCAAATTTGTGGGATACATGGAAAGCAGTGCTAAGAGGAAAACTTTTAGCACTAAGTGCCTTTAAAAAGAAATTGGAAACATCACACATAAACAACTTAATGACACAGCTGGAAGCCCTAGAAAAAAAGAAACAGAAACACCCAAGAGGAGTAGATGTCTCAAAATAATCAAACTCGGGATGGAAATTAATAAATTAGAAACTAGGAAAACAGTCCAAACATTCAACAAAACCAAGAACTGATTCTTTGAGGAAATCAACAAGATAGATGAACTGTTAGCCAAACTAAGTAAAAGGCACAGAGACAGTATCCAAATCCACAAAATCAAAACTGAAAAGGGAGACACAAGAACAGACACTGAAGAAATTCAAAGAATTGTAAGATCCTACTTTGAAGGCATATATGCCACAAAATTTGAAAATCTAAGGGAAAAGGATGATTTTCTTGCTCAATTCCACTTGCCAAAATTGAGTAAAGAACAGATAAACAAGCTAAATAGTCCCATTTCCCCTATAGAAATAGAAGCAATCATCGATAGTCTCCCAACGAAAAAAAGCCCGGGGCCAGATGGTTTCAGTGCGGAATTCTACCAGACCTTAAAGGATGTGCTAATACCGATACTCTACAAACTATTTCAAAAGATAGAAATGGATGGAACATTACCAAATTCATTTTGTGAAGCCATAGTCACATTAAAACCTAAACCTCATAAAGAACCAACAAAGAAAGAGAATTTCAGGCCAATTTCTTTTATGAAACATTGATGCAAAAATATTCAACAAAATCCTTGCAAAATGAATACAACAACATATCAAAGATATTATTCACCATGACCAGGTAGGCTTCATTCCAGGCATTCAGGGATGGTTTAATATATGGAAACCCATCAATGTAATCCACCATATAAACAAACTGAAAATAAAAAACCACATGATCATCTCCTTAGATGCAGAGAAAGCAATTGATAAATTCTAACACCCATTCATGTTTAAAGTTCTGGAGAGATAGGGAACACAAAGAACATACCTCAACACAATAAAGGCGACATACAGCAAGCCAGTAGCCAAAGTCCAATTAAATGGTGAGATGCTTAAGGAAATTCCTTTAATATCGAGGGATATCGAGGAATGCCCACTCTCTTCATATCTCTTCAATACAGTACTGGAAGTTCTAGCCACAGCAATAAGACAACAAAAGGAAATCAAGAGTATCCAAATGGGAAAGCAGGAAGTCAAATTATCCCTATTTGCAGATGATATGATAGTGTACATAAGTGACCCTCAAAAGTCCACCAGAGACCTCCTACAGCTGATAAACACCTTCAGCAATGTAACTGGATACAATATTAACTCAAAAAAGTCTGTAGCCTTCCTATACACAAATGACAAGTTTGCAGAGGAAGAAATTAGGAAAACCACACCCTTCACATTAGCCACAAACAATATAAAATGTTTAGGAGTTATTCTAACCAAGCAAGTGAAGGACTTGTTTGAAAAGAATTTCAAAACTCTGAAGAAAGAGATTGAAGATGACATCATAACATGGAATGATCTTCCTTGCTTGTGGATAGAGAGAATTAACATAGTAGAAATTGTCATCTTACCAAAAGCAATTTACAGATTCAATGCAATCCCTATCAAAATACCTACACAATTTTTTAAAGACAATGAAAGTTTAATTCTCAAGTTCACATAGAAAAACAAAAAACCCAGAATACATGTACAATAGAAGATGTACAATCTTGTACAACAGAAGATCCCCCGGAGGAATCTCCATACCTGATCTCAAGCTGTACTGTAAAACAACAGTAATTAAAACAGCATGGTACTGGCACAGCTACAGGCTTGTTGATCAGCAGAATCGAATTGAAGACCTAGAGATGAATCCACACACATATGGTCACTTGATTTTTTACAAAGAAGCCAAATCTACTCAATGGAAAAACTACAGCATCTTCAACAAATGGTGCTGGTCTAACTGGATGCCTACATATAGAAAAAATGCAATTAGACCCATATTTGTCACCATGCACAAAACACAAGTCCAAGTGGATTAAAGACCTCAACTTAAAACCAGAGACATTAAATCGGTTACAGGAAAAAGTGGGGGAAGAGCCTGGAACACATTGGCACAGGAGACAACTTCCTGAACAGAACACCAACAGCCCAGGCCTTACTGTCAACAATTAATGAATGGGACCTCATGAGGCTGAGAAGCTTCTGCCAGGCAGGAGACACTGTCAAGAGAACAAAGCGACAGCCTACAGACTGGGAAAAGATCTTCACCAACCCTACATCTGACAAAGGTCTAATATACAAAATATATAAAGAACGCTAAAAATTAAACACCACCAAACCAAATAACCCAATTGAGAAATGGGGCTTGGAACTAAACAGAAAATTCTCAACAGAGGAATATCAAATGGCCGAGAAACACTTAAAGAAATGCTCAACCTCCTTAGTCTTCAGGGAATTGCAAATCAAAACAACTCTGAGATTCCATCTTACACCCATCAGAATGGCTAAGATCAAAAATTCAAGTGACACTACATGCTGGCGAGGATGTGGGGAGAGAGGAACACTCCTTCATTGCTGGTGGGAATGCAAACTAGTATGGCCACTTTGGAAACCTATCTGATACTATATCAGAAAACTGGGAATAGGGTTTCCTCAAGACTCAGCTATTCCACTCCTTGAATTCTACCCAGAAGATGCTCCAGCACACAACACAAACATATGCTCAACCATGTGCATAGCAGCCTTATTGATAATAGCCAGAACATGGAAACAGCCTAAGTGTCCCTCAGTAGAATGGATAAAGAAACTGTAGTACATTTACACTATGGAATACTACTCAGCTATTAAAAACAAGGAATTCCCCAAATTTGTGGACAAAGGGGTTGAACAAGAAATGATCAAAATGAGTGAGTTAACCCAGAAGCAGCAAGAGTCAAATGGTATATACTCACTGAATCCTGGACACTAGCCCAAGTGATATGCCCCATGAAAGTCCTCACTTACCAGGAAAGTGGGACAGAGGGGAGGACATCCTATTGGGACTCTAGATGAGAGAAGCATGGGAGAATGGGGAAATATAAGGATCCAAAGGGTCCTAGAAACCTACAAGAAGAACATTATGATGGGCAGATCTGGGCCCAAGGGTCCTGCTCAAACTATGGCACCAGCCAAGGACAATACGTGCAGTAAACTTTGAACCCCTACACAGATTTAGCTAATGGATAGGACATTCTCCACAGTTGAGTGGAGAGTGGGGTCTGGCTTTCACGTGAACCCTGGTGACCCATATTTGACCATGTCCCCTTGATGGGGAGGCCTGGTGGCACTCAGAGGAAGGATAGCAGGCTACCAAGAAGAGACTTGATACCCTATGAGCATATACAGGGGGAGGAGGTCCCCCTCAGTCACAGTCATATGGGAGGAGAGTAAGGCGAAAATGGGATGGAGGGAGGAATGGGAAGATACAAGGGATGATATAACAACTGATGTGTAATATGAATGAATTAATAAAATATATTAAAAGTTTTATGTAGGTATTTTGATAGGGATTTCATTGAATGTGTATATTGCTTTTAGTAAGTTGGCATTTTTACTATGTTAATTCTCCTGATCCATGAAAAAGGGAGATCTTTCAATCTTCTGATGTCATCTTCATATCCTTCTTTAGAGATTGGAAGTCCTTTCTGCACAAGTCTTTCACTTGCTTGGTTAGAATTACTCCTAGATACTTTATATTGCTTGTAGCTATTGTGATGGATGTAGTTTCCTTAACTTCTTTCTCAGCTTATATAGGAAGGCTACTGATGTTTGAGTTAATTTTGTATCTAGCCACTTTGCTGAAGGTGTTTATCAGATGTAGGAGTTCTACGGTGGAATTTTGTACACTATCATATCTGCAAATAGGGATAATTTGACTTCTTCCTTCTCCATTTGGATCTCCTTGATCTCCATTTGTTGTCTTATTGCTCTGCCTAGAACTTCAAATACTATATTAAAGAGGAATGGAGAAAGTGGGCAGCCTTGTCTGGTCCTTGATTTTAGAGTAATTTCCTTGAATTTCTCTTCATTTAAGTTGATGTTGGGTATTGGCTAGCTGTACATAGCCTTTATTATGTTTAGGTATGTACCTTGTATCCCTAATCTCGCCAAAATTTAAACATGTACAGGTGTTAGATTTTGTCAAATGCTTTTTTTGGGATCTGAGGAGATGACCCTGTTGGGTTTTTTTTTTTTTTCGTTTGTTTATATGGTGGATTACCTTAATGGATTTCCATATATTGAACCTGCATGCCTAAAATGAAGACTACTTGGTCACTGTGAATGATATCTTTTATATGTTCTTGCATTTGGTTTGCAATTTTTGCATCAGTGTTCATAAGAGAAATTGGTCTGACATTCTCTTTCTTTGTTGGTTCTTTCTGAGTTTTAGGTATCAAGGTGACTGTGGCCTCATAGAATGAATTTGGTAATGTTCCATCCAATTCTATGTTGTGGAGTAGCTTGAAGAGTATCAGTATTAGCTCTTTTTTGAAGGTCTGATAGAATTCTGTGCTTGAACCATCTGGCCTTGGCCTTTATGTGGTTGGGAGACTTTTAATGACTGATTTTATTTCTATAGGAGAAATAGGACTATTTAGTTTTTTTATATTATGTTGATTCAACTTTGGCAAGTGGAATTGATCATGAAAATTGTCCATTTCCCTTATATTTTCAAAGTTTGTTGCATATAAACCTTTGAAGTAGGACATTATGATTCTTTGTATTTCTTCAGTGTCTGTTGTGACATCTCCCTTTTCATTTCTGATTTTATTGATTTGAACAGTGTCTCTCTGCCTTTTAGTTAGTTTCACTAATGTTTTGTCTATCTTGTTGATTTTCTCAAAGATCCAGCTACAGGTTTTGTTGATTCCTTGAGTTGTTCTCTTTGTTTCTAATTTATTGATTTCAGCCCTGAGTTTGATGATTTCTAGCCACCTACTCCACTTGGGTATTTCTGCTTCTTTTTTTCCTGAAGATTCCAGATGTGTCATTAAGTTGCCTATATGAGATGTTTCCAATTTCTTTATAAAGGCACTAAGTGCCTTGAATTTTCCTCTTAACACTGCTTTAAATGTGCCCCATAAATCTGGGTATGTTATTACATCATTTTATTGAATTTTAGGAAGGCCTTAATTTCTTTATTTCTTCTCTGACACAGTTGTCATCAAGTAGAGAGTTATTTAGGTCCCGTATGTGTAGGCTTTTGGTTATTTCTGTTTTTGTTGAAGTCCAGCTTTAGTCCGTGGTGATCTGACAGGATAGATGGTATTATTTCAGTCTTCCTGTATCTGTTGAGGCTTGCTTTGTGACATACGCTATGATCAATTTTGGAGAAAATTGCATGAAGGGCTGAGAAGAAGGTATACTCTTTTGTGTTTGGGTGAAAAGTTATGTGGATATCTGTTAGATTCATTTGATTCATGACATTGGTTAATGTCATTATTTCTTGATTCATTGATCTATCTTTTGGTGAAAGTGGGGTGTTGAAGTCTCCCACTATTAATGTGTGGGGATCAATGTGTGGTTTAAGCTTTGTCAATATTTCTTTTACAAATGTGTGCTCTTTTATTTGGAGTGCAGGTGTTCAGGATTGTGATGTCATCTTTGTTGACTTTACCTTTGATGAATATAAAGTGCCCTTCCTCATCTCTTTTGATTAACTCTGTTTGAAAATCTATTTTATTAGATATTAAATTGGCTTCACCAGCTTGCTTCTTGTGTCCATTTGCTTGGAATACCTTTTTCCATCTTTTTACCCTGAGGTAATGTCTATCCTTGTAGCTCTGATGTGTTTCTTGAATTCAGAAGAATGTTGGGTCTTGTTTACGCATCCATTCAGTTAGTCTGCGTCTTTTTATTGGAGAATTGAGATCACTGATGTTGAGAGATATTAATGATCAATGACTATTAAATCCCTTGAGTTTGATGTTGATTGCAATAGAGTGTTTGTGTAGTTATGTTTTTGCAACAGTGAAGTATAGTATTTCCTGTGTTATTTTCTTTGCAGTTTGTCACTTTGGGTTGGAGTTTTCCTTCTAGTAATTTCTGTAGAGCCAGGTTTGTGGATAGGTACTGTTTGAATTTGTTTTTGTCATGATATATCTTGTTTTCTCCATCTATGGGTATTGAAAGATTCACTGGGTATATTAGTCTGGACTGGCATCTGTGGTTTCCTCGGGTTTTCAAGACCTCTGTCCAGGCCCTTATGGCTTTTATGGTCTCTGCTGAGAAGTCAGGTGCAAGTCTGATAGATTTGCCATATATGTTACTTGGCCCTTTTCCCTTGCTGCTTTTAATATTTTTCATTGTTCTTTATTTTTGCGTTTTGATTTTTATTTGGTGAAAAGATTTTCTTTTCTGGTATTCTACTTGGTATTCTGTAGGCCTTTGGTATGTTTATATGCATCTCCTTCTGTAAATTGGGGAAATCTACTTCTATGATTTTGTTGAAAATATTTTCTGGGCCTTGGAGTGGGGTGCTTCTCTTTCCTCAAAGCCTATTATCCTCAGGTCCTGTATTTTCATGGTGTCTTTGGTTTTGTGTTAGGAACTTTTCAGATTTAGCATTTTTTAATGGTTGCATCAAGTTTTACAATTGTATCATCTAGTCCCAAGATTTGTTCCTCCATCTCTTGAATTCTGTTAGAGTTGCTTACCTCTGTATTGTTTACTTTCTTCTCTATGTTCTCTTGTTCCTGGCTTTGTTCTGTCTGTGCATTTGTCATTGTTTACATTTTCATCTTCAGATCTTGAACTGTTTTATTGATATTCTTCATCTGATTGTTTGTATTTTCCTGAATTTCTTCCAGTGCCTCTCTAATGTCCTCTGTTTGGCTGCATTTGTTTACAGATTTTATTCATTTCCTCCATTATCATCTTCATTACTAAGGATTTGAGGTCATTTTCTTGTGTTTCACTACTGTTTGCATTCTCAGAGTTGATTTCTTTGGGATACCTGAGTTCTAGAGATGCTGTATTGTTTTGGTTTTTGTTGTTTATGTTTTTATACTGTCCTTTACTCATTTTCCTGTTTCTGATGTTGGGATGTAGTTTTTTGGTATTGTCCACTGGTTGTTGCAGGCAGATTGTTTGTGAATGTCTGTATGTTGAGGGCCCTCACCTGTGGGGATCAGGGAACCCTTCCTTGGATCAAGCAGGTGACCTGGTTTAAGTTTCAGGGGAATTTGCTCCATTCCCTAGGGTCTCCACTGGGTCAGCAGAGGCCGTTGCTGGTGCTCTGCATCTGAAAGATCAGTTTGAGGTAGTGTAGACAGAGCCTGTTATCCTGCCTTTGAAAATCCTGCCCTCAGGCACTGGGGCTTTGGGTGCCTAGGCTCAGTCTACCCTGGAGTGCTAGAACTCCTGCTGGCTTATGGCCTGTGGCTAGGATTCTGCCTGATCTGTCCAGGCCATGGGGCCTTGGTTTGGTCCTGCTTGAGAGAGAAGATACTACCTTCTGGCTTGTGGCAGGGTTCTGGCTGATCCCTTCAGGCCAGTTCAGTCCTTTCTGAATGCACAGGGGAACTCCTGCTGAGTTGTGGCAGCTGGGTTGCCAGGGTGTCTAGGTTTCTTCCCATCCCCTCAGGCTGGATCAGACCCTTCCAAGAGCATGGGGGCCCCTGCTGAGCTGTGGTAGTTGGCTTGGCATCTGCCTGATCTGTTCAGGCCAGTTCTGTTCTGACCAAGTGTGTGGGGGCAGTCCATTGGGGTGGATGGCTAGATTTCTGCCCCATCCATTCAGACTGTGCTGCCTTAGTTCAGTCAACCTAAGGGAGTGCGGCTATGGAGTTGTAGCTGAAGAATGTGTCTACATCTGTCTGGACCCCTGTGTGGGCCCTGGGATCTTCCATGGACTGGCAGGATGATCTGAAGTTGGATCTATCCCAGATCCATACTCTTGGGTCCCCCTGGGCCAACAGGCACTGATTTTGTTACTGATCAGACAGAGAAGGAGAGAGAGTTAGCGCAGGTAAGGCCCAGCACTTTTAGGTGCACAGGGCTTTGGATATGGTGCCAGAGTAGTTGCAGTCCCCTGGGGCTTTCTGTGGATTCATGGGTGGGTCTGAGGTCAGAACCAGCCATTTTCCTCCATTTTCCCCAGGCCAGACTGTGGTGCTTCCCTGCCATAGTTTATTCTCAAATACCAAGTTCCTGATATAGTGCCAGGCAGCAGTTTGCAGGTGGGTATGAGTCCAGTCTCTCAGGGCTGGGCACCCATCTTCCGTGGGCCAGTTGGATAGCCGGAGGCTGGACCCACCTCTCCTCTGCAATGTGCAGATCCCTCTCACCTAGTGCTCTCCATTGTCTTGCAGTCTGTAGCTCAGCTCCCAGCCGGGTCCCTAGTCCCTGTCCTGCAGATCAGATACCATGTGTGTTTGGCACTGCCATCTTGGATTCCCTCATCACTTGAGTTTTTGATCTTTGCCATTCTGATAGATTTAAGATGGAATTTCAGAGTCCTTTTTATTTGCCTTTCCCTGATGACTAAGGAAATTTAACGTTTCTTTTTGTGTTTCTAAGCCATTTGATATTCCCCTTTTGTTCCCCTCTATTTAGCTATTTGCCGCATTTTCAGTAGGGTTATTTTGATTGTTTTTATTTAATTTTCTGAGTGCTTCATATATATATATATATTAGATATTATCCCTCTCTCCGATGTTGGATTGATGAAAATCTTTCTCAATCTGTTGACTGCTGTTTCAGTCTGTTGATAGCATTCTTTGCATTAGAGAAAATGTTCAGTTTCAAGAGGTCCCATTTATGTATTATTGATATTAGGACCTGAACTATTGGTATTCAGATCAGGACGTTGTCTCCTGTGTCAGTGAGTTCAAGGTTCTTCCCCAGTTTCTCTTCTAATAGATTTAGTATCGGGTGTTAGATTGTAGTCTTTGATCCACCAGGGCTTGAGCTTTGTGTAAGGTGATATATATGGATCTATTTCAATTTTTTTTTACATGTAAACATGAAGTTAGACCAGCACAATTTGTTGAAGATGGTTTCTTTCTTCAATTGTATAGTTTTAGCTCCTTTGTCAAAAACCAGCTGTCAGGTGTGTGAGTTTATTTCTGGATCTTCAATCTGAGTCCATTAATCAACCAGTCTATTTCTGTGCAGGTATTATGCATGCAGTTTTTGTTACTATTTCTCTGTAGTATAGCTGAAGTCAGGGATAGAGATACCCCGAGACGTTCTTTTATTATATAGGATTATTTTGGCTATTCTAGGGTTTTTTTTCCTTTTTCCATATGGAGTTTGGAATTGTTGTTTCAGGGTCTGTAAAGAATGGTGTTGGTATTTTGATGGTAATGTATTGAATCTATAAATTGCTTTTTGTAAAATGTCCATTTTTACTAGGTTGATCCTACCAATCCATGTTCCTGGGACATCTTTCCATCTTCTGATATCTTCTTCAGGCTTTCCTTCAGGGTCTTGACATTCTTGTTATACAAATCTATGACTTGCTTGCTTAGAGTTATACCGAGCTATTTTATACTATTTGTGGCTATTGTGAATGGTGGAGTTTCCCTTATTTCTTTCTCAGGCCCTTTTATCATTTGTGTACAGGAGGGCTATTGATTGTTTTGAATTAATCTTGTATACAGCCACTTTGATGATGGTGCTTATCAGCATTAGGAGTTTTTTGCTGGTAATGTTGGAGTCATTTATGCATTTTATCCTATCACCAGTGAATAACAATACCTTTGACTTCTCCCTTTCTGATTTGTATCCCCCTGATCTCCTTTAGCTGTCTTATTGCTCTAGCTAGAACTTCAGGTACTATAGTGAAGAGATATGGTGAGAGTACACAGTCTTGTCTTTTCTTTGATTTTAGTAGATTTGCTTCAAGTTTCTCTCCATTTAATTTGATGTTGGCTATTAGCTTCCTGTATGTAGCCTTTATTATGTTTATGTATGGTCTTTATATTCTCAATATCTCCAAGACTTTCATCATGAAGTGTTGTTGGACTTTTTCAGAAGCCTTTTCTGCATATATTGAGATGATCGTGTGATTTTTCTTTCAATTTGTTTATATGGTGAATTACATTGATGGGTTTTTATATGTTGAACCATACGTACACCACTGACACAAAGCCTACTTGATCATGGGTATTTTATTATTTTTTCATCAGTGTTCATGAGTGAAATTGGTCTGATGTTCTCTTTCTTTCTTGAGTCTTTCTGTGGTTTAGGTATCAGGATGACTGTGACTTCATAGAATGAGTTTGTCAATGTTCCTTCTGTTTCTATCTCATGGAATCATTTGAGGAGTACTGGTATTATCTCTTCTTTGAATGTCAGGTAGAATTCTGCACTAAAATTATCTGGCTTGGGCTATTTTTTGTTGGGAGAATTTTGATGATTGCCTCTATGTCCTTAGGGCTTATAGGACTGTTTAAACTGTTTACCTGATTTTAATTCCACTTTGGTACATGAAATTTGTCAAGAAACGCATCCATTTCCTTTAGATTTTCCAGTTTTATGGAATACAGGTTTTTGAACTAACAGTTCAACCTTCTTTCTTTTTTCTTGGTGTTGTTTTTATGTCTTCCTTTTCATTTCTGATTTTGTTAATTTGGATAATTTCCTTCTGCCTTTTATTTAGTTTGGGTAAGGGTTTGTCTATCTTGTTGATTTTCTCAAAGAACCAATGCTTGATTTCATTGATCATTTGTTTCTAATTCATTGACTTCAGCCCTGAGTTTGATTATTTCCTGTCTCCTCCTCCTCTCTGCTGTGTCTGCTTATTTTTGTACTAGGGCTTTCAGATGTACTGTTAATTTGCTAATATGGGATCTCTCCTTTCTTTATGCAGGTGCGTAGTGCTATGAACTTTTCTCTTAGCAATTCTTTCTTTGTTCCTGATAGGCTTGGGTATGTTGTGCCTTCAATTTTAACTGAATTTGAGAAAAACCTTTAATTTCTTTATTCCTTCTGGGACCCAGAGTTCATCAACTAGAGAGTTTGACAGATTCCATGGGTCTTTAGGTTTTCTGTTGTGTCTGTTGTTAGGTTCCAGCTGTAATCCATGGTGGCCTGATAACATGCATGAGATAATTTCAATCTTTTTGTATCTGTTGACACTTGCTTTGCAAGTAATTATATGGTTGATTTTAGATAAGGTTCTTTGGGAGGGTGCTGAAAAGAAGGCATATTCTTTTGTTTTTAGGTGATTCATGCTATCTGTTAGTTTCCTTATTTCTTCGTTTAGTTTCTGTCTTGACCTGTGCATTGGTGAGAGTGAGGTTGAAGTCTTCCAGTATTAATGTGTTCAGTTCGGTGTTTGATTAAGCTTCATTAATGTTTCTTTTATGAATGTGGGTGGCCTTGCATTTGGTGCATAGATGTTCCAAATTGACACATCATCTTGGTGCATTTTTCTGTTGATGAGAATAAAATGTCCTTCTCATCTCTTTTGATTAATTTTGGTTGAAAATCTCTTTTATTAGATACTAGAATGTTGACTCCCACTTTCCTCTTAGGTCTGTTTGCTTGGAAAACTTTTTCCAGTCCTTTCCTCTGAGGTAATGTCTATTTGTTTTGCTGAGGTGTGTTTGGAGAGTTGAGGTCATTGATGTTGAGTGCCATTAATAACCAATAGTTATTAATTCCTGTTATTTTGATGATGCTGGTAGAGTGTGTGTGGGTGCTTCCTTTCTTTTGGTTTTGTGGATGTGGGGTCATTTAGTTTTTTCTGTTTTCCTGGTTGTCTTTAGTCTCCTTGGGTTGGAGTTTTCCTTCTAGTATTCTTTAGGACTGGATTTGTGGCTACGTACTGTTTAAACTTTGTGTTTTTCAGGAAATATCCTGTTTTCTCCATTTCTGATGATTGAAAGTTTTGCTGGGTATAGCAGTCTGGGTTGGCATCCGTGAGATGCAAGTTCATACCTTTCTAGCTTTTAGAGTCTCTGTTGAGAAATCAAGTGTAATTTTGATAGGTATTCCATTGTAAGTTACTTGTTCCCTCCCAGCTTTTAATATTATTTGTTTGTTCCTTAGATTTAGCATTTTTATTATTATGCCATGAGAGGATATTATTATCTGTTCTAATCTACGTGGTCTTCTTTAAGCATCTTGTATGTTTCTAGGCATTTATTTCTTTATGTTGGTGAAGTTTTCTTCTATGATTTTGTTGAAGAAATTTTCTGGGTTTTGGAGCTGGGAGTCTTCTCCTTCTAATACTTTCATTCTTAAGCTTGGTCATGTTCATAGTGTCCCAGATTTCTTGGATTTTTTTCCTGAACTTTTTAGATTTAAATTTTTCTTTCACTGATGTTTCAATTTCTTCAACTGTATGTTCTACACCTGAGATTTTTTTTCTTCCATGTCATGTGTTATGTTGATGATGCATGTATGTGTTGTTCCTGTTCACTTCCTTAGGTATTCCATTACGAGATTGCCTTTGATTGTGCTTTCTTTATTGCTTCTAGTTTCACTTTTAGTTCTTTGCCTGTTTTACTTATTTCTTTCTCCCCTTTGATTGTATTTTCCTGCATTTCTTTAAGGACTTATCCAGGCCTTCATCTGTTTGAATGTATTTTCCTGTATTTCTTTTCCTCCTTTAAGTTCTTTATCATTTTCATAAGGTCAGATTTACACTCATTTTTTTTTTGTGCTTCCTCAGGATGGAAGGCAAAGGGGTATGTGTGCTGCAAACAGCTCAGCTCTGCTGGCTCTGGTGGCTAACTGCTGTCTATGTCCCAGGTGGGTCAGGAAGATGGAATCAGTTGCAAAGAGGGCTCCTAATTGAGTGTTGCTCAGGTTAGACACAGGCCTCCTTGTGCTCGCTGTCCAATTTCTTTTTTTTTAAGATTTATATTTGTTATTATGAATACAGTACTCTGCACCTTCAGGCCAGAAAAGTGCCTCAGATCACATTATAGATGGTTGTGAGCTACCATAAGGTTGATAGGCATTGAAATCAGGTCTTGTGGAAGACTAGTCAGTGCTCTTAACCTCTGAGCCATCTCTCAGCTCTCTCTCCAATTTCTTCATGAAGGCACTTAGTGCTTTGAACTTTCCCTGTAGCATTGCTTTCATAATGTCCCATAAATTTGTGTTTGTTCTTTATTTTCATATAATTTTAAAAGTCTTCAATTTCTTTATTTCTTCCCTGACTCAGTGGTCATTGAGCCAGGTGTTGTTCATTTTCCATGAGTGTGTAGTCTTTTCACTATTTCTGTTGTTGTTGAGGTCTACCATTACTCCATGGTAATCTGATAAAGAAGAATGGGTTAATTCAATTTCTTGTATTAGTTATAGTTTGTATTGTGACTGACTGTACGGCTGATTTTGGAGAAGATTTTGTGTGGTGCTGAGAACAAAGTATTCTCTTTTGTGTCTGGGTGAAACATTCTATAGACATTTGCTAGGCTCATATGATTCATGACCTCTGATAGTTTTATTATTTCTCTATTTAGTTTTTGTTTCTTTTTTAAAACTTGTGTATTTATTGTTTGTACAGTATTCTGGCTGTATGTGTGCCTGCCTGCCAGAAGAAGATACTAGATCTCATTATAGATGATTGTAAGCCACTATGTGGTTGCTGGGAATTGAACTCAAGACCTTTGGAAGAACAGAAAGTGCTCTTGACCTCTTAACCATCTATCCAAAAATCTTAGTTTCTGTTTCAACAATCTGTCTATTGGTATAAATGGGATGTTGAAGTCTCCCACTATTGATGATATGTGGGGATCAGTGTGTGATTTAAACTTTAATAATATCTCTTTTACAACTGTGTGTGCCCTTGTACTTGGGGCATAGATGTTCAGGATTGAGATTCCCTTTTGGTAGATTTTTCCTCTTATGAGACTGAAGTGTCTTTCCCCATCTTTTTTGTTTATTTTTGGTTGGATGTCTACTTTATTAGATATCAGCATGAGAATTTCAGTTTGCTACTTGGGTCTGTTTGTTTGGAAAACCTTTTCCCATCTCCTTACTGTGACGTACTGTCTATCTTTGTTGATGGCATATATTTCTTGTATGCATCAGAAAGACAGATCCTGTTGAAACATCCATTCTGTTATCCTGTGTCTTTCTTATTGGAGACTTGTGGCCATTGATGTTGATAGATTTTATTGTCCAATGGTTGTTAGTTCCTTTTACTGTGGTGTTGATGGTGATGGTCTGTTTATGTGCTTGTCTTCTTTTGGTTTTGCTGTTGTGAATTTATTTCTATCCTGCTTTCTTGGATCAATTTGACCTTGTTGGGTTGGAGTTTTCCTTCTATTATCTTTTGTATGACAGGTTTTGTGCATAGATATTGTTTAAAGTTTGTTTTGTCATGGAATAGGTGATTTTCTCCCTCTATCATGATTGAAAACTGTGCTGGAAATAGTAGTCTGGGATGACACATATGGTCTCTTAATTTCTGTGTGACATCTGCCCATCCCCTTTTGGCTTTCATAGTCTCTGTTGAGAAGTCAGGTTTAAGTCCAATAGATCTGCCTTTATATGCTACTTGGTCTTTTTCCCTTGCCATGTTGAAAATTTTTCTTTTTGTTTTTTAGATTTAATATTTTGATTAGTATGTGGCAATGGGAATTTCTTTCTGGTCTA
>NW_026131538.1:0-23133 GCF_903995435.1 Acomys russatus | reverse complement strand
CTCCCAATCTGAGCTACTTCTCACAATTATCACATAAACACTTGCACACGCTTTCCATCTGGGCTGCACCTCTCCACGCCATCCTCCGAGTTTGTTCCTATGGGTCCATGTGGCTCTTACCTATCCTCTGGGCGCTCTTTCTATTTGTCTTCTTCTTTCTTCTTCTTTCTTCCTTCTTCTTCTTCTTCTTCTTCTTCTTTCTCCTCCTCCTTCTCCTCTTGCTCCCCTTCCTCCTCCTCCCCCTCCTCCTCCCCTTCCTCCTCCTCCCCTTCCTTCTTGTCACACTCCTCCTCCCCTTCCTCCTCCCACTCCTCCTCCCCTTCCTCCTCCTCCTCGCTTAGAGCGTGGCATAGGCTGTGGGCCTGTAGAGATAGAGGGTAGGTAAGCAGGTTAGCATCTGCTCTATCTCAGGCAAAATATGGCTTATTAAAAATCAATCAGGTAGGGGGCCGGAGAGATGGCTCAGCGGTTAAGAGCACCGACTGCTCTTTCAAAGGTTCATGAGTCAATTCCCAGCAATCACATGGTTGGCTCACAACCATCTATAATGAGATCTGGTGTCCTCTCTGGCTTGCAGGCCAGGATATGTATACCTATAAAATAAAGAAATATCTTTTTTAAAAAATCAATCAGGTGTCTGTCTTTTTTTTTTAATATGGTAGTGGCTAGATAATTCCACAGCAATAAATACAGGCTTTAATAATAAACATTATTAGCAATTTTTATATTCTACAACACTATGAAAGCACCAAATATAAGAATATTAGGAATAGTGGAAGGAGAAGAATGCCAAATAGACTGTGTCAGAAATGAAAGTACCCTTGGCATATAATAATCAAAACACTAAATTTGCAGAACAAAGAGAGAATATTAAAACTACAAGAGGAAACGATCAAATAACATATGAACACAGATCTATGAGAATACCCGACTCCTCAATGGAGACTCTAAAAGCCAAAAGTCCTGAACAGATATGCTGCAGACTCTAAGAGATCCCAGATGCCAGCCAGATGCTAAGCCCAGCAAAGCTTGCAATCACCATAGATGAAGAAAATAGATATTCTATGATAAAAACAGACGTAAGCAATCTCTCTTTACAAATTTAGCCCTGCAGAAGGAATTTTCCTGCTAGCAGAAAACCTCCATCCTAAAGGGGTTAACTACATATAAGAAAAAAAGGGAATAGATAATATTAGACCAGCAAAGTAAAAAATAAGAAAAACACACATACCTCCATCAGTGCCACCACCACCAACAACAACAAAATGGCAGGAATCAATAATCATTGGCCATTGATATCTTCCAACATCAGCAGTCTCGATTCCCAAATAAAAAGATATAGATTTACACAATGGATATGAAAACAGGATCCACCCTTCTGCTACACTCTAGAAATATACCTTCAAATCAAGATTAGATATCACCTCAGGGTAAAGGCTTGGACATGTTTTCTCGCAAGCAAATGGGCCCAAGAAGCAAACTGGTGTTACCATTTTTGTACCTGACAAAATAGATGTCAAACTAAAATGAATCAGAAGAAATAGGCATGTGCTTGAGCCGAGCTCCATCATACAGTGTAAATAAAGGCGGGTCCCTGTGTCAGTGATGACCAGCTGGTGGCTGGTGTTATTTTCTATACTTTTAACTCTTAAGCTTTAAGGTGGGTGGAGAGATGGCTCAGCATTTAAGAGCATTGCTAACTTCAAGAGTTCCTCCCCAATTCCCAGAATACTTACATGCAAGATTCCAAATATCAGATGTACCCCATACAGTTTCCAGTAACCACCCTAGGGACGCACACCCAAGTCCCCACAAGAGGTCTCCCAACCCCAGATGTCCTAATGTCCATATGGTTTAACTTGATAAGCAACCCGACCTGCTTTGCGGTTTTTGTTTTTAAATTTAACCTGGAACAGCTACTTGGGGTCCTTCACCTCCCGAGTGCTGAGGGACCCTGACACATCGACAATTGGGACTTTTGATGTGTCAGTAATAAATTTTACATATATCTCCAGCCTGTGTGACTTGAGTGGTCTCTCGCGGTGACCCCCTTCCAGAATTGGACTCCAGGGTCCAACACATATAGGAAGTAAATCTTTTTTATAGTGAAAAGTCATATAAAAACAAAACAAACAGACAAAAAAAGAAGCCTTTCAGACTGGTAACCAACCTTACTGTTTGGAGCCTTTGGTATTTGAGGAAAAAAAGAGGTTGCAAGGAAGTGAGCCCTGGACCTTCAGCCTCAGGGTCTGAAGAATTATCAACTGAACTACCCAGGCTTTCTGGCTTTCCTACCACCAAATCAGCTCTCTAGCTAAAAGCTTTTGTTGTTCAGCAGCAGGAGGGCTTAATCAGCAAAGCCAAGTGGCTCTTTTAACTCAGAGCACTAATGACCACAGCCATGACTTTGCCTGCCATAAACAAGGGGTTGTAAAAACAACAACAACAAAACAAACAAAACAAACAAAAAAACCAATCTTGAACAGTGGCATGCTGGAAGCTACAGACCTAAGAAGGGCCTAGAAAGCCTGCTATGGTGGCACAAGCCTTTAATCTTAGCACTAAGGAGGCAGAGCCAGGCAGAGTTATGTGAGTTTGAAGTCAGCTTAGTTTACAAAAAGACTCCTGGGACAGCCAGGGCTATTAAACAGAGAAACTCTGTTTTAAAAAACTGGGAATAATAAAGATCATTTACTAAACTTAGAAGCATGCAATATATATATATATATATATATATATATATATATATATATATATATATATATATATATATATATGTATATGTATAGGTATATACACACATTTGGTAGACAAAGCAAGCAGATTTTTTCAAGCCTTCATGCACATGCACGCTACAATCAATAGACAAAACAAGGGGGCTCCTAAAGATACCACACATCCAAATAAATGTAAGCATATAGATATAAGTATAACATATATATATATATATATATATATATATATATATATATATATATATATATATATATAGAGAAAGAGAGAGAGAGAAAGAGAGAGAGAGAGAGAATATAAACAGACAATTAGACATATAAACAGGCAGACAATCTGACATATGAACTATATCTATACCTATACCTGTACCTATACCTGTACCTATATCTGTACCTATATCTATACCTATATCTATACCTATATCTATTTTTTGATGAATGAAGCAAATTCCAGTGGGCTTCAACAAACAATTTCACACATACATGTTAGGAGCTGGATTTCTGCACTGTGACTCAGGGAGTGCAAAAGCCACCTTGGGCTAGTCTTTGAGTCTCCACAACCTGCTGCTGGGAGAATCCTTTGTGTTGTCTTTGCTGTTGAGAGAGGCCTTTTTTTGCTGCCGCAGAGGCTGCTACACCTGAACCTGTGGATTACCTACCACTGGGAGAGACTCAAAGCAACCCTGCAGACAGAGGGTTTAATCAAGTGAATGCTTTCTTTACTGCCTGCGCAGAGGGGCAGGGAAGGATGTGCAAGGCGGCTGTGTGACTCTGCTATATACACCTCACCTTGTGTATAATAAAGGGGGCCTCAGGCGGATTTTTGTCCAGGCCTCACCTCTGCGTGTCTCTGTCCTATCTCTCTCCATTCCCAGCCTCTCTTTCAGGTGCAACCCTGGTTTGATGTGTACCAAGGGACGGGACACATACACACATATACACATATGCATACATACATACACAAGTACATACGTCAGACAGACACATTTTTGGATGAAGCAGATGGCTTCAAAAACTGCTTAATTCTGTCTTGGATTTTTATACTATCTATGATAAAATCACCTCCTTCAAAAATAGATACAATCATTACATAAAAATGGAGTTAGAGTATGACTATTGATTCTTCTAAGTTCTTTCATTAAAACTATATCTACCTAGATATTTTTGTTTATTATAAGTTTGAAACAGTGGTTTTATCTATATGCTCATTGTGAGTTCAAAGCAAAAGTTTTATCTTTTTTTTATTTCAAACGTACATTATATGTTCAAAGGATAGGTCTTTTATGTCAAGGTTTTTCTAAGAAACAGATGTCTATCACGTCTTCTACCACTAACCATTTATTCTTTGTTTCTACATTCATATGGTCTTTCTTATTGCGCTGTTCATCAGGGCCTAATCCTTGGACTAATGAATATATGTCCTTGATTAGTAATTTGTTTTAATCTTGTTTTCCTTCTTGGTGTAATCCGCATGGAAGTTCAAGAAATACTTGCAGTTTTTGTTATACTGAAGGGATTTTTTAAATTATGTGAATCAAATCAGTAATCCTGTAAAATTATCGTCAGGGATTATGAAATCATCAATTTGTTTAAATATCACTATGTCTTGAAGGTACATCTTCAATGTAATCTGCAGGAAATCTGCCCAACAGAGTGAAGCAATAGGCAGTGGTCGTCTCTGCCTTGACAGAGACACCCATGGAAAGGCAGTATAGTAATAATAAACAGTCTTGGGGCAAAAATCCCTGAGACCTTGCCTAAACCAGGGACACATCCATTCTCAGCATGCAAAAGCGAGTGGGTTGCCTTCTTGAAGCTAATTTGTTTGCTTCTGCCAATCCAGCATGCAACTGCTCCCAGCAACAGTACATACTCATAAAAAAATCACAAAGAGAGCATTGCAATTCTTATCATTTATGCACCAAACATAACGGCACACAGGTTTTTAAAAGTAACAATACTTCATCATAAATCACATGTTGACTCTAACACACTGATGATGAAAGACTTTGGTGCCCTGCCCTCAAAAACAGAAAAGTCGTCCAGACAAAAGCTAAAGAAAGTTATCAACCAAATGGACCTAGCACTTATTTACAGGAAATCTCACCCAAACAAAAAAGAATATACTTTCTTCTCAATTCCTCATGGAACTTTCTCCAAAATTGGCCACAAACCAAATGTCAACAGATAAAAGAAAATTTAAATAACTCTCTACATAGTATCAGGCCAAAACTGATTAAGTGAGATGTCAACAACAGCAGAAACAACAGAATGCCTACAAACTCATGGAAACTGAACACTCTGTTCTGAAGGAAAATAGGTCAAAACAGAAATTGAGAGAGAAATGAAAGACTTTCTGGAGTTGCATTTAAATGAATACACATGTTCAAATTTATGGGACACAACGAAGGCAGATTTAAGAGGAAATTTCATAGCATTAAGTGCTTATATTAAAAACTGGAATGATTTCATATGGGCAACTAAATGTCACACCTGAAAGCTCTAGAAAAAAAAAAACAGAAATATTCACACCAAAGGGGAGTAGATGGCAAGAAATAATCAAACTCAATTCTGAAAAATATTATAATCAATGGACCAAAGGGTTAGTTCTTTGAGAAAAATCAAATCAATAAGATTGATACATACTCATCTAAAATAGCTATAATGCACAAAGAGTATCCAAAATAAGAAAATTATAATTGAAAAGGGCACATACATTGAGGAAACCCAGAAAATCATAAGAGCATACTTTAAAAAATCCATATTCCACCAAATTGGAAAATCTAAAAGAAGTGGATAATTTTCTTGATACTAACCACTTACCAAAGTTAAATCAAGATCAGAAAATCAATTTAAACAGACCTATAACTCGTAGTGAAATAGAATCAGTCAATAAAATTCTCGTAAACAAAAAGAATCATAAGATCCTGCTTCGAAGACATATATGCCACAAAATTGGAAAATCTAAGGGAAATGGACTACTTTCTTTATCTACTTCAATTACAGTGATTTAGGGAAAAACAGATAAATATGCTAATTAGTGCCAATTCTCCTACAGAAATAGATGCAATCATTGATAGTCTCCCAACCAAAACAGGCCACGACCAGCTGGATTCAGTGCAGAATTCTACCAGACCTTCAAGGGGGCATTAATACTGATACTTTTCAAGATATTTCAGAAGATAGAAATGGATGAATATTACCAATTTCATTCTATGAAGCCATAGCCACATTGATACCTAAACCTCACAAAGACTCAACAAATACAGAGAATTTCAGACCAATTTCTCTTATGAACATTGATGCAAAAATACTCAATAAAATACTTGCAAAAGGAATACAAGAACACATCAAAGATATCATTCACCATGGCAAGGTTGGCTTCATTCCAGGCATGCAGGGATTGTTTAATATATGTAAATCCATCAATGTAATCCACCATATAAATAAACTGAAAATAAAAAACCACATGATAATCTCCTTGGATGCAGAGAAAGCATTTGATAACATACAACACCGATTTCTCTTTTTAAGTTTTGAAGAGATCAAGGATACAAAGCATGTTACTCACCATACTAAAGGCTATATACAGCAAGCCAATAGCCTAAATCAAATTAAATGGTGAGATACTCAAAGAAATTCCTTTAAAGTCAGGAACAAGGCAAGGCTTTTCACTCACTCCGTATCTCTGCAATATAGTACTCGAAGTTCTAGTCAGAGCAATAAGAAAACAACAGGAGATATAGGGCATCAAATGGGAAATGAGGAGGTCAAATTATCCCTATATCAAGGTGAAATGGTGGTCTACATAGGTGATACTCAGAATTACACCAGAGAACTACCACATCTGATAAACTCTTCCAGCAAATTGGTTGGATACAAAATTAATTCAAAAAACTTTGTAGCCATCCTATAATACACAAATGACAAGCTTGCAGAGGAAGAACTTAGGAAAACAACACCCTTCACATTACCCAGAAGCAATATAAAATATGTTGGAGGGACTCTAACCAAGCAAGTGAAGGACTTGTTTGAAAATTTTTTCATTAACATAAAGAAAGACATTTAAGATGAGATGAATATGGAATGATCTTACATGCTCGTGATCAGGAGAATTAATATAGTAAAAATATCTGTCTTACCAAAAGCAATCTACAGATTCAGGGCAATCCCTATCAAACTAACTACACATTTTTTAAAAGACATTGAAATTTCAACTCTTAACCAAAAACCAGAATAGCTACAACAATCTTGTACAATAAAAGATCATCCAGTGGAAACATACAGCATACCTGATCTGAAGCTGTAATATAAAGCAGCAGTAATTTAAAGAGCATGGTACTAGCACAGCCATGGGCTGGTTGATCAGTGGAATCGAGTTGAAGTCCCAGATATCAACCCACTCACAGATCTTCACCTGATTTTTGACAAAGAGGCCAAATTCATTCAATGGAAAAAGGATAGCATCTTCAAAAAATCGTTCTATTCTAACTGGATGTCTATGTGTTAAAAAATGCGACTGGACCCATATTTGTCACCTTGCACAAAACTTAAATCGAAGTGGATCAAAGACGTCAAAATAAAACAAGAGACACTAAGTCAGGTAGAATAAAAAGTGGGGAAGAACCTGAAACACATTGGCACAGGAGACAACTTCCTGAACAGAACACCAACAGCGCAAGCCTTAAGGTCAACAATTAATAAATGGGACCCCATGAGGCTAAGAATCTTGCGTAGAGCAGGAGAAAATGTCAAACAAAACAAAGCGACAGCACACAGACTGGGAAAAGATCTTCACCAACCCTACAACTAACAACGGTCTAAAATCCAAAATATATAAAGTCCTCAAGAAATTACACACCGCAAAACCAAATAACCCAATTGATAAACGTGGCTTGGAACTAAACAGAGAATTCTCCACAGAGGAATATTAAATGGTTGAGAAACACTTAAAGAAATGCTCAACCTAACTAGTCATCAAGGAAATGCAAATCAAAAAAGCTCTTAGATTCCACCATACCACAATCAGAATGGCTAAGATCAAAAGTTAAGGGACACCACATGTTAAAAAGGATGTGGAGAGAGCAGAACACTTTTTCAAGGCTGGAGTTAATGCAAACGAGTACAGCCACTTTGGAAATCTATCTGGTGCAGTATCAGAAACTTGGAATAGGGCTTCTGCAAGACACAGCTATTCCACTCTTTGGAATATAACGAGAAGATGGTCTTGACCACATCAAGAAAATTTGCTCAACCATGAACATATAGCATCCTTATTCATAACAGCCTGAACATGAAAACAGCCTCTGTGTCCCTTAGTAGGAGAATGGCTAAAGAAACTGTGGTACATTTACACTATGGAATACTACTCAGCTTTAAAAACAAGGATTTCCCGAGATGTGGGGACAAAATGATTGAAATAGAATGCATCATAATGAGTGAGTTAACCCAGAAGCAGAAAGACTTAAATGGTATTTACACCCTTATATCTGCTCCTAGGCCAAGGGGCATGTTCCATGAACATCTTCACTAAGCAGGAAACTTGGACAGAAGGGAGGACACCCTTTTGGGACTCTAGATGAGAGAAGCATGGGAGAATGGTAAATTTGAAGGATCCAGAGGATTCTATTAACCTACATGAAGAACAATATGATAGGCAGATTTGGAACCTGCGGTCCCACACAAACTATGGCACCAGCCAAGGACAATACAGGCCATAAACTTCACAACCTGACCTAGATCTAGCCAATAGACAAGACTTCGACACATTTCAGTGAAGAGTGGAGCTTGACTTTCCCATGTACTCTGGTGCCTCATATTTGAACACATCTCTGAATGGTGAACCTGGTGTCACTCAGAAGAAGGATAGCAGGCAACTAAGAAGAGACATAATACCCTATGAGCATATACAGGGTGAGGAAGTCCCCCTCAGTCAGAGTCATGGGTTAGGGGAGTAAAAGGAAAATGAGAGGCAAAGAGGAATGGCAGGAGACAAGGGAGTGTATAACCTTTGAGATGTAATATGAATGAATTAATAAAATAAATATTTTTAAATTAAAAAAAAAACAATATATCCCCCAATTTGTGGACTTATGGATTGAACTAGAAATTTTCATAATGAGTGAGTTTACCCAAAATCAAAATGTTATAAATGGTATATACTCGCTTATATGGAGACACTAGCCCAAGTGTATTGTCCTCTGATAAACTTTACTAAACAGAAAAGTGGGTCAGAGAGGAGAACACAATATTGGGACTTTAGATGAGAGAGGCATGAGAGAATGGGGAAATAGAGGGATCGTGAGGGTCCTGGAAACATATAAGAAGAACATTATGATGGGCAGATATGTGCCTGAGGTCTTGCTGAAAGTATGGCATCCTCCCAGAACAATAGAAGCAGAGACACATTGGCAGACACATAAAAGCAGGCCCAAATATGCCTGTGCCTCTTTGAAGAAGGGCAGAAAGAGAAACTGGCAGACACTAATACTCAGGGGCAGAGATGCCTTTGTCCCAAACAGGAAGATAAAGAGTGACACAGGCAGGAACTCAGTCAGATACAATAAAACGCTTATTTACAAGATCATGAAAGAGAGGCACAAGCTTGCATACAGCATTGCCAATAGATGCTCCTATCCCCTAGAATGGTAGTTGAGAGCCAAAAACAGAAACTCACTTCTGGCCCATAAATGCCTTGGGCCCTACTTGTATATAAGAACTACAGTCATAAATAAACACTCAGAAGCATAGATACACTTTCCCTAGTTCATGGGATTGAAAAAAACAAGCAGGCACACAGATTCAGTTACAAATATATTTTTAGCGATTGGCAGCTGAGAGAGACACACGCAGACACACACTCTAAGTCGCAAAGACGTCCTTGTCTCCTAGAGGCATATAGGAGAAAAAGGCAAGCATAAATAAACACTCATAGATGGCCATTTCCTCCGGGGGGCCAGAAGTTTGATTCTCCCAGGCTAACACCCTCAGGCACCTTGATGCCCTTTTCACCTACAGGATGAAAAGGGAAGAGTGACACCGGCAAGTAAACACATTGAGGCACATAGATGCCATTGTCCAAAGATCCAGGAAAAATAGAGAGATAAAAGCCAGACACACATTCACGCATAGAGATGCTCTTTCTCTGTAGAGTCAGTGCAGACAGGGACTCAGTCATGCACCCACACATTAATACAGACCCATAGATTCATTGGTCCATATAAACATTTGAGGGAGACACAAGCATACACACTCAGTCAGGCCAAAGGACATTATTATTACCTTGATACATTTTACAGAAGACAAAGACAGGGACAATTGCTAGGGTTCATATTTGTGCTTTTCCTCTGGAGAAAAGGAAGAGAGAGCATTGACTGGCAAACATTCTCTGCAATATTGATGACTTTTCCCCAAGGAGCAGGCAAGAGAGGAGGAGGTAGTCACACAAACTGAGGACCAAAGATTTGCTTCTATGCTTGTAGGGGGTTAGAGAGTCGCAGGGTGGCACACACTCTCAGAACCAAAAATGCCTTGTCCCCAAATGACAAAAGAGACAAAGACAAGCACACATTCCCAAGAACATAGATGTCCTTGGCCCATAGACAAAAGAGACAGAAACACAGGCAAGCACACACAGGCATGTTCAAGATTTTCCATTTCCACTTGAGGTAGGTGAGAGACAATTAGGCAGTCACACACACTCAAGGACATAGATTCCCTTTAACCCTGGAAGCATGTAGGAGAAAAACAAAGGCAGGCACTCACACTCAGGTCTATATATATACCAGTCCTCTATAGTCAGTAGAAAGAGGGAATCTGGTACGCACACACACACACACACACTCATCCAGAAACAAGGATCCACTTGTCCCATAAAATCATATGAAAGAGACAGAGGCAGGCTTATACACTCAGGCCAAAGGATGCTCTTGTCATCCTGCAAGATGTAAGAGAGAAACAAAGGAAAGAACTCATTCTCTAGACCATAGATATGTATGTCCACTATTGGCAGGGAACAGAGAGACACATTAAGTGACTCTTTCCCAGTAAAATAGGTGACTTTTCACAGTATAAGCCGATGAGAGGGACACACTCAGGCACAAAACCTGAGTTCCAAGAATGCCTTTGTATGATAGCATCAAGAGACAGAGACATAGCTTGGCACACACACTCAGGTCCACAGATGCCATTTTCCCATAGATGTTGGGGACAAGGCTACAGGCAGGCACAAAAATTCAGGCAGACATATGGTCTTTCCCCCTGCACTCAGGAGAGCACCAGGAAAACTACACACACACAGGCATATATGACCTGTTTCCCTAAATGAATGTAAGAGACACAAATGGGCTAGAAATGACAGTCAGGCCCATATTTAAGCCTGTCCCCTAGAGAAACAGAAAAAATATACAAACAGACATAAACAATCAGGCACATCAATGCCCATCTCGCCGAGATGAAGAGGAGAAACACACGACCAGGCACTCACAGTCCCCCCTAGTATGACGTTAAAAAATGTGGTCAGTGAGGAGAGACATATGAGGTATGTACTCAAAAGCACATAGAAATTCTTTTGCTCTAGAAGCAGGTGAGAGATTGTGGCAGGCAAACACACTGAACTGAATAGATTCTTCAGTATCCTAGAAGCAGTAGGAAGAAAGACACAGGCAGCCACTTCCAGTAAGCTTCAAGATACCTTTGTTCTCTTGAAAAAACAGTGAGAAAAACAGTAAGACACACATACACACAGGGAAAGGCTACTATCCCCTTCTAGAGTCATGGGAGATTGGGAAACAGGATGACACCCTCACTTGCACACAGATGCATAGGTTTAATTGTCTCATATAAGCATATGAAAGAGAGACCCAGGTAGGCACTCACATTCAGAACCAGTGATGCTGTTTTAGCCTTGACATAGATGATAAACATACAAAGTGATGGACACTCATTCAGGCTCATAGATAACCTTGTTCCCTAGGGAGAATGAAGAGACACACATAGGCTGGAATACACTCACAGCCATAAATATGACTTTTCCTCCAAGAAGCAGGTGAGGGAGATAAAGGCATTCACACACCCTAAAGTCCATAGATATCCTCATATGCCAGAAGCAGGTGAGAGGGCTGGTGGGCAAACACACTCAGATGCATAGATGCTTTTATCCTCTCAAGACCTGTGATGGAGTCACAGACAGCCACTCAAACACAGGCACACATATGCTATTTCCTTCACTAAAGGCAAGTGAGAGATAATCAGATGAGTACTTCTTTCCTTGTTCACAAATGATCTTGTCCGGTAAATGTAAGTGAAATACTGAAAAAAGCCAAAACAGAGACTGATACACATAGATGCCCTTGTCTCCTAGAGTGAGAGAAAAGAGACATAGTTAGGAATACACAATCAGTCCCACGGATGACATTTTCCCTAAGTGAGAGGTTGATAGACGCAGGCAGGAAACAGCTCTCATGCCAAGAGATTTCCTTGTCCCATAGAGGCATGGAAAAGAGTTACACAGTCAGGTAGACACACCCAGGCACCTGCATGCACTTATCACACAAAGGCAGCTGCAAGAGACATAGGAAGGCACACACACTCAGTCCAATCGATTCTCTATTACCCTAGAGGGACCAGCGAGAGAGACACAGGCACCCAAACATATTCAGGATCATAGATAGCCTTATCCACTAGAGAAAATGGAGAGAGTTACACAGGCAAGAACACAAACTCAGGCCCATTGGTGCCATTTTATATCTGTAGGAATGATCAAGAGACACAAGAAAGCTTACCCACAGGCACATAAAAGGCTTTGTCCCACATAGGCAGAGGAGAGAGGAATACAGGCAGGCACACACTCACACACACAGTCGCCTATATTGGCGTAGTCCCTAGAGTTAAGGGAATGAGACATAATAGGCATATTTATGCAGGATGAGAGATTAACGTGGTCCATAGAATTAAAGGAGAGAGACACAGTGAGGCACACAAATTCAGGCCCATAGATTCCCATATACACTAGAAGCATGAAAGAGGCACAGGCAGACATATACAACAGGGCCATTGGTGTCCTTGTCTCATAGACTCAGGTGAGAGAGATAAAGTTAGGTTAGCAAATTCATACTCATATATGTCTTGTTGCCTATGTGAAGGTTGCCTAGAAAAGCAGATAGGAACACACAATTGGGATCACTGTTGAGCTATTCCACAGGAGAAGTGGATGAAAAGACATAAGCAGGCTCACACTCAGCAACAGAGTTCACCTTTCATGCCTATAGGCAGGGGAGAGAGAAAAGAAACAATACAAGAGGTCCACGGATGCACATGTAGGTTAGAAGTGTTTTAAGAAGACAAAGGTTGGCATACATACACAGAATATTGATTGCCTTGTCACTACTGACAGGGGAGGGTCACAGGTAAGCACTAAAAGTAGGCACAAACATACCCTTGTCTGTTATAGAAACTGAGGGAGACACAGGAACGCACAGATACTGGACAATAAAATCCCATGTCCCATAAGATCATGGGACAGAGAAACAGGTAGGTAAACACAGTCAGGGCATCAATGTCTTCATCCTCTAGAGGAAGGTGAGAGAGTGACACAGGGAAGAGCACACACTCAAAAATATAGACTCCTATGTCCCAAAGTGGCAAGGGAGAAAGATACAGGGAGACACTCACACTATGTCCAGAGATACCATTGTCCCATAGAATAAGGGAAAAGAAAAAACATGCAGACACACATAGACAGTCCCATAAGACTTTGTAGCCTAGGCATTAATAAGAGAGAGACACAGGCAGAAAAACACACTCAGGTTCAGAGTTCCCCTTGTCCCATAGAGGGATAGCAGTGAGATATAGTCTGACATACTACTGAAAATCATGGGAGCGATTTTCACCTAGAGGAAAGGAGAGTAACTCATGCACACACAAACACTCTATCTCTAAATGCTTTATATCTTAGAAGCCTATGAGAGAGACAGGTTGGAAAACACACACACTGTACATAAATGCCCTTTAGTAATATGGGCAGCAAGAGAGACAATGACAGACACACTCAGGCAAATAGATGCTCTGGCCACTGGAGGCAGGTGACAGAGTAATATGTAAGCAAATAAACCCAGGCCCTTATTAGATTCTCTTCACTAGAGGAAGTGGAAAGAGACAGAAACTGTCAGGCACTCACACTCAGGCATATAGGATGCCTGTTCTCTTGGTATTCACACATGCAGTGAAAACATTTCATAAAATGAAAGTAGTTGAAATATAACATGAACCGATATAGATAGATTATAAAATCAAATCAGAAAAACAGCAACAACTGCTGAATATCTCCATATGAAATCATAAAATACAACTACTAAGCCTTGTGGAACCATTCACTGTCTTTGGAACTTCTAATTAGACAAATTACAGCCTAGCCACTAATCATCAATCACATTCACTAAGGATTATATTTGAACAAATGACAATACTCACTCTCAGAACCAATTATATTTATCGAAGTTAGTGTCTCAAACCAATCACAGCCTTGTAACCACAATCATTAAAACATGTGTTTTGACAAATTACAGTCTTGCCTGTACTGACCAATTGTAGTCCTTGGCTATTATGTTCTCATTCATTGTCATAACCCGTGTGCATTCTAGAGTTGCCTGGATACAGTAACCACAAGGTCACTTTACTTCAAGTTGGAGATATGGTAAGGTTGACCTAGTGGAGCTCTCTGGTAAGTGCAAAATGCTAAGATTTTTTTGTGGAACCTTGTAGAAATCATTGATAAAGGAATGTGGGTCACCAGGTGATTATTGCAGAATTCATTATTTCTTATTTCAGTTATAGAGGTTTCAGAGTAGTCTAAATTTATGTAATTATGTATATAACTTACTTAACTTTAAATATCATCTTGAGGATTATAAAATAAATTTCCGTTCCTTGAGTAATACTAACTATACCACAGTTAAAAATGTAATGGAATAATACGGCAGAAGGGCCAGACTAGCTGGGTTATAAAGTAAAAAGAAGTTGTCACATTAGAGATATAAAGTACTAAAAAATATCTAAAGGAACATGAGTGCACTGTGATAAATATTATAGATGAATCTTATAAGAAGACTTATTGTTTATAAACAATATATGGTAAAGTATATGACATAGAAGATGGAGCAGTAGAGAAAAGTATATATAATACATTTAACAGTGGTAAAAGGGCCAGATTAGCTGCGTTTTTAAGTACCAAAAAGTTGTATCACAAGAGATGAACAGTACCTAAAATATGTGAAGGATTGTGAGTTTACTGTTATAAATATTATAGGTGATTCGCTAAGAAGGCTTATGGATTATAAACAATATATGGTAAAGTATATGACATAGAAGATTGAGCAGTAGATAAAATTATATATAATACATGTAACAGTGGATGTATGAAATAAATAAATTAATGAATTTATCTATATATATGAAAGAGGAGCCATGTAAGATAAATAAATCCAAAGATACTAGTTGATAGTTTTAGAGTAAGCTGAGGGTATAACAGAGAGAAAGAGAGGAAGATAGAGAAGGAAAGAGAGAGCAATGGAAGTAGAATATATGACATACAGTGAATTGATGATAAATATATGGAGGAAAATAAAGGAGATATGACAAGAAAGCTATCTTATATGAAAACTGGAGAGAAAAGATAAATTGAAAAATAGATCAGAATGATTTAGGGTAAGTAGAAGACAAATGATACATCAATAGTATAGAACATAGGATATCCAGAAGATAAATGATAGATAAATACATGGATACAGGATCATAATAACTAACCGATAGGTAGATGAATGTATGGCAGGCACAAGATAGCTAGAGGATCAAGGATAGAGAGGTGAAGAAAAACACAGAGTTGTTGGGGGTAGAATCCTTATCTCGAATGTAGACAATAGAACAGCAAATTAAATATGATAAAGAAGAAAGAAAATAGATACACAATAATTACAAGTTAGATTAGCAAAAGAAAAGAAATTCAGGGTAGTTATGAGATACTGATACATGGATGGTTTACATTCACAGAATAACTAGAGTATAGCAGACAGGTAGAAGATAATCAAAGGATACAAAAAGAAAAGAAGATAAATCAATGGAATTTATTATTATGATAGGTAGGTGTATAGGAGGTAAAAGAATGCTAATGATGAATGGTACTTGAATGGTAACCATTCACAACATAGCTTAAAAATCGAAGGAAGACAGGCATGGGATGGTCAGAACATTGATCTTTATGTATGGAGATATATATGATAGTAAGATGACAAATAATGGAAGGATAATATACAGACACATTATATGTAGAAGAAATATGATATAAATACAAACGAAGTATATAGAGTATAGAAGATGTATAGATGATTTTGATAGATGGAACAAGTTTATAAGATCATGATAGGACAAAGTGATCCTTAAAGGAAGTTAGATTCAGAATTACTGCTACATAGAGGATCCTTATATAATAGACACAGGGTAAACACATGGTAACTCTAGTGTAGATGCTAATATAAACACAGGGTAGCTAAATTTATAGGTACATAGATGAAAATGAGACTAATGCAGGATAGAAGGTACATAGGTTCAGTAGAAAGAGAGCATAGATAGATGATAAAGTATAGATGGGGAAGATAGGCACGGTATGTTTTGTAGGCAATACACAGATGGATGATATATACAGAATCAGTAGAACATAATCAGTATATAATTGGGAGATACTAGATTCATTGTAGATTTAGAACAGACATAATTTTGATGATAGATGAATAATAGATCTGAAGGAGATAAAGCATATGTAAATAGGCAATCATATTTAGTGTATATTAGGCTCAGTATAGCAGGAATATAAAAGATTCCTTGAAAGTAAACACAAGAAATCATGGTGAGATTCAGTCCAGCCATGTCTACTAAGAGAGTCCAGAACAGCCAAGGCTACACAGAGAAACCCTGTTTCGAAACACAGACACTCACACACACAAAAATACACACACACACACATATAAATAAGAAAATAAACATAGGATAGAGAGATGGTAGATTGCAGATAGGTGTTAATAATGAAAGGGAAATATAGGTTAATTGGCGATGGGATAAATAGTTGATAGAAAATAAATTGATACAGGGTTGATAGATGACAGATTGAAGGTAGGTATTATATAGGTAAATTATAGGCATATGCATGGTAAATATATTGTTGATAGAAAATAGAGGATGGATACACGTAGACACATGTTAAGGTTCAGAAAGATTTGATAGGAATTAGACAATTAGATAATATGAGATAGAAGAATTATTCTAGTGATACAGTAGAAGAGAGAATATAGATAATGACATAGAAAATAAATCACAAAGAACAGATGATGGAAAGATGCATGGCAGTTTGTAAAAAGATGACACATAATAATTAGAATGTAGATGGAAGAGGAAAGGATAAATCGAAGGAATAAAGGAGAGAGGTGATAAATATAGAACAGGTAGATGCTACAGATTATAAAAACATGATTTCTTTGTAAAATATTGGTCTTAATTGGTTTTAGATTCTACTTTGACCTGATTGAAAAATGGAGAGAAATCAGCAGGAAAAGAGCATGAGGTAGGAATTGATAATGCTGTTGACAAAGAATCTCTTACTCAACGAGTTATAACTTTGACATTCTTTTCATGTCACTGAAATAATGGAAATGGAATTTACTTTATTGAATGGGTATTTACTATTTATTTTAGATACCAGTTCATGATATTTAGCCTGACATGGCTCAAAAACTCAATACTTACGCATTCCTATCTGAGTATTGATAAGTCCACATCTTGATATAACTGTTTGCAAGAGTTACTGTGCACAATGAAGTCACTTGATGTTAATTAACAAAAAAGTCTGACATTTTCTTCTCTTATACCTTAGAGATTCACATATGCATAATTTGCCTCATTGCTACTATTCATTTTGCTCATTCTTGAATTTCTGTTAATTAGGGTTGCTTTTAATCCACGCAAGAATCCAACTCCAGAAGAGTTTCGCAATTTGTTGAAGATGATTAGAAAACTGATGTACAGGCCGATCATGGACACACTAGAGCCAGAGCAATGCTTGTAAGAGGTCAAGAAGCTGTTACCTCTGCACCTGCTGAGAGAGGTTTAACAAAGTCCCATTTCTTCCTGATAGCATTGCTGACGTTAGAGGATCACAAACCTTACCATACTTTGAGTAGCATACAATAGGGAATATTAGTTGGAGTTGACATTAGGCGTACTATTTGATTCTTTCCACTTACATACTGTTTGCAGGTGGAGTATGCACAGTGCACAAAATATACCCAAAACCTTGTCCAAGAGTGGAACTTACTGAAGTACAAATGGACAATTGTAATGACCATTTCTTTGGATCTGTAAGAGAATGCTTAAATCATGGGATACATGTAGCTTTTGACATGTGATGGATTTATCCCCAAAAACATATAATCACAGTCTCCTAAACTTAGATGAAGGCATGACATTCTTGACTACATTATTCTTTGACAACATACCTTATTTCTATGCCCTTTTTGTGGCTAAAACCACTAAAATATTTTTTAGGCCCACTGTCCACTCATTCACATTGCATTCCTTCTTCAATCATCTTCAGCAGGGCTAAAGCTTTTACACTCTCCATCCTACAGCCCCAATGCTAGACACAATATCTCATGGTCACCTTAGTGAAGTCTTTTGATTGCAGTCTGAGGATATATTGTGAGACTGCTGACCTAAAGCCACAATTCCCAGAAAAAATCATTGTAAACCCTGACACTTTCATTTTCTTGTGATTTGGATAGCTAATTCATATTTACCTAAATATTGAAGTTGGAGGCTGTGTTACCCAATTTCCTTATTAACTCTGTCCCGGGTATGGCACTACGTTCACACACACACAAAAAAGCCCTTTGTCGAAACTGAACAGAGTTCCACCTTTTAGTTCGGGACTCTTATTATGGATGTATGTAGAATTTTTAATCTTATATGGAATATTGAGGATCCTGAGTTTGATAGAACACGATGGAAAATTGCACGTTGATGGATGATTTTTCAATGGCATTATTTTACTTAGAAATAATATAGCACACTTTGAAGTCTTTTCTATGATAACAGTTATACCTTTGCATTGGTGAGATGGCTGAAGAATTTTATGCACATGCTGAGCAAGCTTGATGACATGAGTTCAATCCACAAAATCCACATCAAAGTGAAAGAAGAAAAAAAATAATCCATATTACTATTCTGACTTCCCCTTTTAGCTGTGGAATACAAAACCCTTCAAACCTATTTAAAGACACTTTTATAAAATTTTAACTTTGATAACTACAACAGCAACTGTGAATTTTTCATATAACTTCTCTCATTTTTTTTCTGAAAAGAAATGTCAAAGAAAAGAACAAAGTTTGAGGAAACTAAACTTCAGGAGTTCACTACCTATGAAGAGTACCAAAAGATGGTAAGGGTGCTTTTCTTGCATATTTTATATGTAGATTGCATATAATAGAATTTGCAGTTCTAAGCATAGCTGGAAGAATATAGGCCTTCAATATGGCAACCAGTATTACAAAAATTTATATTCTTAGCTGAAAATCTAAGCCACATAGGGACATATTTCATTCTTTTAACACTTCTACTTTCAAAACTGTTGGGTACATATAATAACCTGACATATGATGTTTTGGACACCATAGTTGTAATGGAAGAAACAGTCTGTCAATAGGTCCAAGGCGGTTAAGGGACAGAATGGGAAGCTTTTCTGTCCTCTGGGCTCAATCTGAATTGTGGAATATGATGTTATTGCCTCCCATTTTGAAGGTCACATCGTTTTTTATTTCAACAGCTGTATTTCTGTGCAGAAAGAATCAGTATACAATAAGGAGCATTTTTATTGTGTTAGCTGAGTGGCAGGAATCTGGACTGATTTTAGTCCTATGGTTGGAAACTCCCAGATTTAGGATGAAAGGTGACATTATTAGCAGATATAGGCATAACTAGAAGTTTGTGATGAGGACAGTTTTGGAAGCCAGGAAAACTCTGGAATATTAGGTACATGTTCCTCTTGTGATGGTGTTTCAGATCTATCTCTTCTTTCATTCAGTTTTAGAATAAACCATTTCTCTATTTCTATATGGGAAGCTATTTTATGAAAGAGGAGAACAGGGAAGCAGACAGAAGAGTTTTTATACAACGAAGGCCTAAAAGAGTGATCAGTGAACTTGAATCAAAATGAAATTCCTTCCCTTCATATATTAGCCTTGAAATAAATCATTTGGTGTATGCTTAATTTTTGTACCTGTCATCTTGGTGTCTTCGTCACACTGATATATGAATTAGTTACTATGAAAGTATCAAATGCATGTTATAAATGTAAAGTACTTCTTAGTAGACAGATACATTAGAGTGGATATTAGGCTGGGTTTTGAATGTGGATTTGGCTCTCAAAATATAAAAAATGTTGGTAGCAACAGTTGAAAGTGTTGTGATAATTTTTGTGCAGGAAAACCCCAGTGATATTCAACCTTGTGTTTTAATTGCTGATTCTGATGATGAAACTACAGTAAAGCCATGCAGGTAAGATATTGATGGTGGTATGTAATGCAAACCTTAAATATTTTTTTAATAAAGGAAGTACACCCAATAGAATGATCAATGAGACTTTAAGTGAATGACAAATGAGCAAATTGCACTTTCCAAATCTTGATATTTTCACATATATATGGAAAAATGTAACTGGTATCCGTTGTATTATTTTATTTAAGTGTTGAATAATGCATGAAGAAACAACATATTCAGTACATTTGAGATTGTGAACCCACATAGAGGAAAGACGACAGATTCCTGAAATTTTTCCCTCTATCTTGATGAGAAGTGACATTTTGAACACACACACACACACACACACACACACACAAACACACACAAACACTGTGAATAACAAATATTTATTTGAAAAAATTGGAGTACTGAAGGCACACTTGAAAGAATTAGAGATATGGAGTTCGGAGAATCAGTAGTTCACAGTTATCTTTTTCAATCTTGTTCTCACAAGATGAGACAATAAGAAATCAAATAAAAAAATCTTCCAGTTGACAAAATCTTACCATGTGATATTTCACCTGAATAGGCCTTTAAAACCATTTGCTTTAGTTGAAATAGGTTGCCCTTTGTCTTTCTCATTATGTGAAAATGTGTTCCTTTTATACCATTGGTTATTATGCTTAATGTCTACGTGCACAATAGATCATATATTAAAATGTAAAAGTAATGGAGTATAAAAGTAAATACAGTACCAGTGATTATGAAAACAAACATCTGAATTACTAGTTCTAGTCCTTGAGCTAGAAGACCTTATGTTTGTAAATGTCGTTACTATGTTGAAAGTGTAGATTGGGTTCTAGCAGAGGCTTCTTGTTGATTCATATGTCTATTTTGTTCTAAGACATCAATTAGAAAGCAATCTTTGTGTCAGATTACTGGACATAATGTTACTGTAGGTTTCAAGAAGTCACAATATTATTATGAGTTCCTGATTGCAGTGTTTGTATGCTCATATGACCACTGTTTCCTCCAATGTCTATAATGTGTATGACCCTCCTTCCGTAAATACTGTAGTATTCCCTAAAGCTATGTGTAAGATTCTCTTAGGTATGTCAGGAACAGATAGAAACTCGCACATAACACTTAATTTCTACAGTTTGGCTACTAATGACTATCAATTTAACTACTGAATATTGCATAATTGAACTACTCATATGAGATCTGAAAACTGCCATACTCCATGGCGTGAAGATTAATTGCAAAAAATTATTAACTTAGAGACAACATTAATACCTATGTCCATTAAGCAGGTAAGGACAAGTACACATTACCCAAAGGGGTGCTAGTCCCGCTTAGAGCTGTTTGCTCCTCAGAATTATGGTACCATACATTTTATGCCGTCCTCCATTCAGAAATGGATCAGTTCCACAAAACATTATGCAACTACTGCCAATATTGAAATATTTTGGCATGCCTTGTCTTAATTGTGATCACAGTGTTCAAGACTGGAAAACTTGATGGCTTTTTTCGGCTCCTCTAGCTTATATAAGTTTGTCCTAGTATATGAAAGTATTACAACAAAGACAAACTATCCAGCCCAGTACAAAAACACATTATTGTCTATTAATTATTTATGGTTTAATTTAACGATTGAAAAGGAAACTGCCAAGAATGGCATGCACAAACGGCCAAGTTGAAGCTTGCGAATGTAGATCATACTGATTCAGACCCCACGATGTATGTGGAGTAAGAGCCGTTGAATAGAATTATGGAACTGTAACACTGTAACTGTGTTGAGTTACTCAAATTTGTTGCAAATATTTGTAAACAGATACCTACTATCATTTCACATCTCTCACAAACATACCACTAACAACACTAATACATATTTATCGTGTTGCTTCTCATTTATCTGGCAAATGTTTTAAATTATGTTTAAGTCTATAGGGTTCTGCCTGGGTTTCCTATAGTTTGTGTCTTCATTCTATGCTTCACCATTGAAATAAGATATTTTATGTTGAATCCACAGGTTTAGTTTGAGGCAGAAGTTCAACCTGTACCTTGAAAGCTGACCTGAAACACTTCAGAACTGTGCTATCATCTCAGTCGAGTACAAGCCACAAACATAAAGCAAATACAAGGCAAGAGCCAAGGAAAGTATTTCTTATATGATATTACACCGCATTATTAAGGGTACAATGAGCCTTTTTGAAGTTATAGTGTTTAATTCCATATGGGGATTGAAAGTGGTCTGGAGTTTTAACATACATTCTGTTTGTGAAATGCCACAGGGTCATGTCCAACTTACTCAATTTCTTTAAACATATTTGCTGCTTTTTAGCGATTCAGAGAAATATAAAACTGTGTGTCTCACAGATTCAAGCAATCACTGATGATACAGCCTTTAGAAACCTCAGTTAGAATTTGCTAAAAAAAATCTCCTATTTTTTTCAGGAATATGATTCTACATTGCTTTTGATTTCACATACTACAAACATTTACACAAATAGATCTGTAATAACAATCCTTTTTGTTTATTCCTGTAGTGTATCCCAGTTGCAACAAATACTTTCTGTTACATGATTGAGGTTGAAGCATATTCTGGACATCACAATTCCACCAATTCCTAGAAGTCTAGACGCGGCTGTTATCTCCACACATATTATTGGGTGACAGAAGTTTAAATCCTGTCACTGTCAGGAAAATGTATCAAATACGGACAGTTAAGTTTGTTAATTACCCAAAATATGAGCTTCGTCCTTTCATGTGTTTGTATCACACAAGTCCTATTATACAATGCATAAGACCTTCAAACCTGAACATGGTCTTAAGCAAAACA
>NW_026131537.1:25000-39913 GCF_903995435.1 Acomys russatus | reverse complement strand
GATCACTGTGAGTTCGAGGCCAGCCTGGTGTACAAAGCGAGTCCAGGATAGCTAAGGCTACACAGAGAAACCCTGTCTCAAAAAGAAAAAGAAAAAGAAAAGACTTGGTTTCAGAAGCCTGAGGCGTGCTTGCTGACCCTGACAACGTTTACTGCATTGCACTATATGGCTTTCTGTCTCTTGGAACTGTCAGCAGCCTACCCTTGGCTACAGCTGGAAAGTTACTGCTCCAAAGTGAGCTTCCTGGCAGGTAAACTGCAACGAGTGAGCCACACGCTTGCTGAGGTTCTGCTCTGAGAAGACTGTGTGCCTGTGGTGGCTGGACCCCCTGAGGCATCCGCTCCCGGGCACATGCTCCAACACTATAGTTTTCTATGTGAGCCCTGACACAGTGTTTAGGCAGCACTGCTCTGGAGTCAGAGAATCAGAAACACGGATTCTTTCCGCAGTCCCCAGGAGTATCTGCAAAGGTTCCTTTTCTTCCTTTTCTCTGCATCCGCTCCTCCAACAAAGCCTGTTAGTCCTTCTAATCACCAGTCCATCTACTTCTCCTGCCCCTGCTGCCCCCTCACGCAAGCATCATCCTCTCTTACAGGGACCACTGCAGTTGAGTCCTACCTGGTCCCTTTGCTTCTGCTCTGGTCCTGGACCATCCATTCTCCAGGTCTTTAGAATGCCAGCTGCTCCTCTTTGCCTGCCTTATAGCCCTCCATCTGCCTCCCTGTTCCAGCCATCTAAAATCTGTTCCAGGTTCTTCATCAACTTCAGCTCGATGAAGTGTCCCTGGCCACTCCATTCGTTAATTACCATTGCCACCCTCGATTACAACTCTACTGAAATTTGCCCTTGGCTTGAAACCAAATTTGTAAAAAAAAAAAAAAAAAATTATTACTACACACACACACACACACACACACACACACACACACACACACACACACACACACACACACGCATGCACACTCCACAAGACCGATGACAGCATCCATCTTTTTGCTGATACTGATGTATCCCCAACCCCCGGGGTTATCTTTCAATAAATAGATAACACAGTAAAAAGAAGGCTGCTTCACTGAAATTAGCTCACCAGTGGGGCTCGGTGACTTGCCTGGCATGCATGAGGCTCTGGGGGAAAGAGAAAGGGAGAAAGAAGGAGGAGGACAAGAAAGAAAAGAGCGAAGAGTTCACCAGCTACACAAACTAAGTTGCCAGGAGTAACAGATACAAATACAAGATAGCAGCTAAAGACTACTTCAAACAATTGACAGCTAGAGTTTGACTATTTGGGACATGACTGTAGACTTTTAAAAAAATATTCATTGTTTCTCTGGAATTCAACTTCCACTTGAGTTCCTGAATTGTGTCAGGCACCCATAAACATAGAGTTCTCAGGGGAACTAGCACCAGGGCTAGCATCCCACTGTGAGCATCAGTAAGGCTCTGGGGCCAGCATCCCACTGTGAGCATCAGTAAGTATCTGGGGCCAGCATCCCACTGTGAGCATCATCAGTAAGGCTCTGGGTATTGGGTAGGAAGACTCAGAGGGAAGGGCTGCCCACCTTCTTGGAGGCTGTCACTTGGAAGGACCCTTGCACATGCCCAGCCCTTGCTGACAGAACTCATTTTTAGACCTCCTACTGGCCAACTTCAGGGACATGTGACCATACACAAGAACACAAAGAACACAGACATGGGCTCCAGAGGCTCTCACACAAGACATGGGCAGCCAGTTTGCACCAAGGCACAGATGCTGGCTATAAGTGACATCTCCCAACCCCGGTGTCCTTCTAGCTTTTCCTGAAAGGTGTTCTTCAGAAAGGGCACTTCTGAGGAAGCCACACAGCACAGTAAGCCAGCTGGGCTTCTGCAGACAGCCCGCCAGGCCTGCACTACCTCTAGCACCTACTTTTCAAATATACAGATTAATATAGTCCTAAGAGCATTGTTCTCAAAACTATTCAGAAAGACAAAGGTAATTAAATATGAAAAAGATGGCTGTTACGCTTAACTAAAGATTTGTTCTAGCAAGGAATGGCTTAAATAAAACTACAGACCGTACCTTTTTCACATTTTTAAAGGTGTGTGTGTGTGTGTGTGTGTGTGTGTGTGTGTGTGTGTGTATAGACACTAACATATGTTATTCGCAAGCATGTCTTTAAATCATGTCTTTAAAGGTGTTTGTGTGTATGTGTGTGTGTGTGTGTGTGTGTCTCTGTGTGTGTGTGTGTGTCTGTGTGTGTGTGTGTGTGTGTGTGTGTGTCTGTGTGTGTGTGTGTCTGTGTGTGTGTGTGTCTGTGTGTGTGTGTGTGTGTGTGTGTGTGTGTGTGTGTGTGTGTGTGTGTGTCTGTGTGTGTGTCTGTGTGTGTGTGTGTCTGTGTATGTGTGTGTGTGTCTGTTGTGTGTGTGTGTGTCTGTGTGTGTGTGTGTGTGCTCGAACACACTCACATGTGTTGTTCACAAACCATAACTTTTTCACATCTTTAAAGGGTGTGTGTGTGTGTGTGTGTGTGTGTGTGTGTGTGTGTGTGTGTGTGTTTGGACGTACTTGCATGCATGTAGGGTCAGAGGACACCTTGCAGGATTCTACCGTCTCCTACTACCGTGGGGCTCTCGGGCGGGACTCTGGCCATCCAGCGTGATAGCAGTGGCCTTGTCAAGCTGAATTATCAAGCTGGCCCAAGATTTCTTATCTTTATGCTGTCAGTGCTGCAGACACATTGTCACAGAGGGCTGTGCTCCCTGATACTTGGGCCAGTGGTGCTCTTCCTGAAACCCAAACAGTCTGGGGAGCATGAGACACTTGTCTTCACTCCCACTGTCCTTGGGCCTTCCAAGGGCTGCAACTTCTGTAATGACTGAGTAAGCCCAAAGTTCTGTCAAGATTTGGTACCCCAACACTCCGTTAATGCCTTCAAGAGTTCTAACCATCTCCCTCACACATTGCCATCTGTAGCCCGAGCAGCCCCCCGGGGTGCTAGAAGTTTGGAGGCACCATCAACCACCTAAAAAGCAGGACTGACTTTTATTAGCTTGAAATCACCACCCAGGAGATATAAACAAATCTCTTTTATCCTCCACTCTGAGTCTTGACGACTCCTGTTACTAAATCACCAGAAAGAATGCAAGGAGCAGAAGACAAAGAAAGGGGCTGCAAAAGCCTGTCTTCTGGCTATGGCGTGGCCATTGCAAGCAGGAGCTCAACATCTGCAGGTGCCTGCCCTGGGCCTGCACAACTCTGGACCTATTAGTAGCTGGTCATGGAAAAGAGGGAGCTCCTGGGGCCTAGCTCTCCCTGCTGGACCTCTGAGTAATGGCGGATTTGGGGGAGGGCTATCTTCAGTCATCCTAGCAGGCTCCATTGGATAGCTCCATACACAAGGTCACACAGATGGCCCCAGCATGCCTCAGCAGGTCACAGAACTAAACACAAAGCCATGACCATGGAAAGAGGCCCATAGAGCAGAAGAAAAATGGCTGGAGGAGGGAAAAATAGACAAGGTAGGGTGGCAAAAATCAGAATGCACTATAGACATGCATGAAATTGTCAAAGAACAAATTTACTTTTTTTAATGTGAAACATTTTTTTTATTAATTCATTCATATTACATCTCAATAGTTATGCCATCCCTTGTATCCTCCCATTCCTCCCTCCCTCTCTCTTTCCCCCTGCTTCTCTCCCCTATGACTATGACCGAGGGGGAACTCCTCCCCCTGAATATTCTCATAGGGTATCAAGTCTCTTCTTGGTAGCCTGCTATCCTTCATCTGAGTGCCACCAGGCCTCCCCATCCAGGAGACGTGGTCAAATATGGGGCACCAGAATTCATGTGAAAGTCAGTCCCCACTCTCCACTCAACTGTGGAATGCAAACTAGTACAGCCACTTTGGAAATCTTTCTGGCACTATTTCAGAAAACTGGGAATAGGGCTTCCTCAAGACCCAGCTATTCCACTCCTTGGGATATACCCAGAAGATGCTCCAGCACACAATAGGGACATATGCTCTACCCTGTTCATAGCGGCCTTATTCATAATAGCCAGAATATGGAAACAGCCTAAGTGTCCCTCAGTACAAGATTGGATAAAGAAACTGTGGTACATTTACATTATGAAATACTACTCAGCTATTAAAAACAAGGAATTCCCGAAATTTGTGGACAAATGGATTGAACTAGAAATGATCTTAATGAGTGAGTTAACCCAGAAGCAGAAAGAGTCAAATGGTATATACTCACTTATATCTGGACACTAGCCCAAGGGGCAAGTCCCATGAAAGTCTTCACTTATCAGGAAAGTGGGACAGAGGAGAGGACATCCTATTGGGACTTTAGTTGAGAGAAGCTTGGGAGAATGGGGAAATAGAAGGATCCAGAGGGTCCTAGAAATCTACAAGAAGAACATTATGACAGGTAGATCTGGGCTCAGGGGTCCTGCTCAAACTATGGCACCAGCCAAGGACTATACATGCAGTAAAAATCGAACCCCAACCCAGATCTAGCCAATGGACAGAACAAATTTAATTAATAAAACAAGAGAGGTCTTCTTTCCTCCCAGGGTCCTTTGAGCTGGGTGGCTTTGTTTTTGACCTTGCAGCGCCCTCTGCTGCTGTAACTAGCCTGTCTCCATAAATATGTCATGCTGTAGCTCAACAAAAAAGTAGGTCAAAGAAGGAAAACACTCCCTTCTCACAACCAATCTCAAAGCTGCTCTTTTCTCATTCCCCTTTCTTCCCCGAGACTGACAGCTGCTTCTGTGTTGGCCCTAGGGGCCCATTCTTCACCAGTCACTAAAAGAGGACAGCCTCCAAGGATAAGAGATGGTACTCCAAAAGACGTAGAGAAGAGGACATTTTGCCTATGAAATGCTAAATGCCACAGTCAAGAAGACGGCAGCTTATTTTGATGGATACAGAACACTAGCTATATTGTGAGATACCACAAGCACGTGTCTAAAAGGCAAATTTTAGAGGTATCTAGAACCTGTGGCTGTGGGCCAAGTGTCCAGAAGAAGAGCATCACTGTCTTCGGGTGGCATCTTCCATTCCAAGATATGTGGAGACAACTTGGCCCGATGGATACCAGGAAGTACACCAAAAAAAGGCAAGAGCATCCCCAGGTGGAGACAGTGCACAGCCTCCTTTTTTGGAGAAAGACCTTGTGTGTTTGGGCAGGAATATAAGCACAAAGAAGTCTACCGTGAATTTTCCCCAGTGCTACCCTCTATAAAGCTGGGTTTTGGAGGGGAAACCACTCAGAGGATGAGGGGACACTCCATAATATTCTTAATGCCATCTCTGGGGTGGCCTGGATCCAAGAACAGTCTTGACCCATCCAGATCAGAGATGCCCTTCACAATGGGACTGTAACTGAATCCTGCCAGTCAGAGTTCTCCGCCTTCTGTGGGATCTACTTCACGGTTGTTCTCATCAGCAAGAGCCAAAAGGTTGCATCTCAGTTACCTAGAGCTGACAGCTGGTAGTGGCTCCCTAGAGCACACTAGTAAGAAGCATTCTTGGGTCACGTCTACACTTGGAGGGAAAGGGTGCTCTTCCATTCAGTGTAGGCACCGTGGGAGTGAGAAGAGGAGACAGGACCATGCTATTGTGTGTTTGCCATCCATCCGTGCATCCAATGTCTTTCCCTCTAACGAGTCCTGCAGGAGACTAACCAGAGACAGCTCTCTGTTGGGTTACCCTTTTGGTAAAGGGCAAATTTTTCAATCTGTCTTTTCCTTCGTTTCCATGGGCATCCCCATGGAATTGCAATTGCCTGTAGCCTCAGAAATAATTGAAGAAGTTCTAGTTCTCATTTGCCATGTCCTTCTTCATGGCGTCAAATCTACTATTTGGGAAAAAGAATTAGCCAGGTATGGTGGCGCACGCCTTTGATCCCAGCACTCAGGAGGCAGAGGCAGGCGGATCGCTGTGAGTTCAAGGCCAGCCCGGTCTACAAAGTGAGTCCAGGACAGCCAGGGCTACATAGAGAAACTAAGTCTTGAAAAACAAAACATAACCATTCCCTGGGGCAGCAAGTTGCTGCTTTGGGGAGAGATTGTCCAGGGAAAGTGTCCTGCTCTCTTATGACACATGCAGGGAGAAGCAGAAAGCAGCGCCAGGACCCAAATGTCCTGAATTCTAGTCCTAGCTATGATTCAAGCCTACCTACAGGATCATGAGTAGACTTCTCTTTACATTTCCAGTGAGCTCATTAGTCTGAGCAATCCCTTCCGGGTCTCTCTCTCTCTCTCTCTCTCTCTCTCTCTCTCTCTCTCTCTCTCTCTCTCTCTCTCTCTCTCTCTCTCTCTCATTCCAGCGTGTTGTTGTATAGAACAGTGGGGCTGACTTGAGTGTATCACCGAGTGCATGGTGCTTAAGTTCCCCCATTGCCCACCAAGAGGAAAAAGGAAAGCATGTTTCTCTGTTGGAGGGTAGCAGAATGTCTTGCTTTGATGTGTGTGACTCATCGGAGCCTGAAGGCCCATGTCCAATGTCACTCGAAATCCAGTTGCTATTGCATCTGGGAGAGAGAAGACTCCTGAGAACAGCCTTTGGCGAAACCATCAATGGAAAAGGAAAAAAACCTGCCCTAGTGTGCTAAGCTTTTTGAAATCTTATTTATCATCTTCATCCTGAAGTGGATCCTTCTCCCTGATACTTTTCTTCTCCAAAAGAGGAAAGGAGGGCAACCCTTTCTCAGTAAAACAGGAGTCTCTGAGGAGCAGGGGGCATCTCGCTCTATGAGGAAAGAGCAAAGCCATTGCCTTTGAACCACCGTTGACACGGCAGGTTTTTTGTAAAGGCACTCGCTCCTGTGGGGTCCCGAGTTAAGGATATGGCATTTTTGGAGCCACAACCAGAAGAATCATGAACCTCAGCAACAGAAACTCTGACAGAATTACTTTTTTTTTTTTTCACTACCTAAAAATTGTTACAGAAAACTGGAAGCATTCCTTAAGGAAGAATAATGAGTATGAATTTTTACTACAATTCAACTTACAAATGCTTCTTAAGAACAGTTTTCCCAAGGGATCATCCAGACCCATTTCTGAGAAGACATTGTCATTGCCCCAAGGGAGACAAAGGTTTTGTGGGTAAACAGTAGTGGACTTTGTCGTGAAGCCAGGACAAGTTAACTGTGGTCGTGAGTGACATGGCTTCAGGAAAAACTGGTGCATCACAGGGTGACCTTCGACACCAGGTAATCAACAGTGTTCTTTCTTACTGCTTCCAGCATGTGTTTTTCTTACTTTGTAGGGTACAGTTATCACCCCAGTTGCATGTTTTCTAAGCCGAAGTCCACAGGGAGAAACGTCTTCAGAATAGTGTTTCTCTGACATTGGGCTCCTGGTACCAAGGAAGTTACTTCCGTCTTTTTGTGTAGCAGAAAGGAGGTCTGACCTACTCATATACTCGATGGCCCCCAGGGCTCTCCTTCTCTGCTCTGGGTCAGCGCTAAGGCACCAAGAGTTGTGTTTCTTGTTGTCTACAGAACGGCATGGGCAAGAAGTGGCCTGGTACAGCTTCCAGAAATAGTCTCTGAGCCTTGTGAAATGCCAGATGAAATCTAGAACATCCTGACATGCTGGCCTGTCGCTCCACAGCCTGCACCTTGAGCTCGCACTATAAAAAAGAGAGATGGCCTCCAGTGACAGTTTCAAGATGCTGGCCTCTGCTCCTACTTAATTGTCGCTGGAGTCTGAGAGATGGTGTCTTGTCCACCCTAAGGAATAAGACCCAGCACTCTATAAAGAATGCTAAGGAGCCCCACTTTATAAAGGAGCTGTAGCTTGTCGCCAAGCCAGCCCGCTCGGTGGAGCCTCAGCGGCCCTCAGTACGAGCACCTAGTGGCTGAAGGCCTGCAGCGTGCGGCACAGTGTGCTCCTTACCCAGTGGGAGGAAGCTGGGAGGTCAGCCAACGGGTCTGAGACTCAAGGTCCTAAAGGGGGAAAGGAGGAGGAGATAAGAACTACATTTGCAACTGGAGGGCATGAAGATTAGAAAAAACGTGTTTTAAACCAAAGGTGTCAGGTTTATTTGCTGGTTTTGAATTATCTGGTTTCCTTTTGGAAAATCTACCTCTCCCAGAGGATCTGGCTCCAAATTCTGACTTCAAGACTTCTAAGAACAAATACTAGGCATGGTGGGGTTGGGAAACACATTTCCCAGTATGCTAAGTAGAAACCTACTTTTCCTTTTTTTTTAAATTTTGTTTGATTTTGTTTAGGAGATGAGGAATTGATGGGGGGGAGGCGGGTGTAAAGGGGGTGCATGTCCAGTCATTTTATTAAATAAATCCAGAGAAGCAAACGAAAAACTCACAGCTTAAAAGTCCTTAATGTTCCTAGTGGTACAGTTTGCAGGTAAGGACAGTGAAACTGCAGGGTGTAATAGTCACTCAGGTCGCACAGCGGAGGCGGATACCAAGTCCAGGGCGAAGCCAAGACAGCCTTTACCGTCACTAAGCCCAACCCAACAGAGGAAAACAGCACAAGCCTTAGCACAGCCTGGCCACTGCTGGTAATACATGTAACAAATGATAGCCAAAGTAAAATTCAGTTCCAAAAAGAGATAAAAATCACCGTGTGCTCATTGGAGTGGGAGAAGCTGGGGGAAACAGGCGCAACCCCTGAGGTGGGCGGGCAGCAACTGAACAGTCAACAGAAGAAAAAAGCACCCCCTGCAGGGGCAGGAAAGGCAAAAATCTGTGTAAAACACTATCTTGCCTTCAGAAAATGACCGTAACCTCCAAGCACTGGCCGTCGTTGACTCTGCACAGCTACTATTCCCAGAGGAACTCACCTCGGTGAGCTTGCGGCTGTGATGAGATGGCTTTGCACCATGGATTGTAATAGAGATTGGCTTGCAAGCCTCCCGGGTCTTCAAGTGAAATCTCTGGGCACTGTCTCGCCCCGGCACCCAGGGTACTCCGCTTCTGAACCCTGACAGTGGGGGCACTCCTCGTCCTTGGGAAACTCTGAGGGGCTGTGCTACATCAGTCCATGGCAAGGGTAATTTTTGACAAAGCCTTTCAGCACAGTGTCCAGCAAGTCAGTGGCTCTGCATTGTCATTTGGGAAGGAACGAAGCTCACAGTGAGTCTAAGTAAGTGGGCAGTATCTAAAATCTTTCTAAATGTGCTATGAGATCATTTTTACACCAACTAATGATGGCGGCTTCTTGCCCTATGTCTGTCAAAATTCAAGTCCATCAGGTTTTAAAAAAATTATTTTTAAAAAAGAATCTGATCCCCTGCAAGTGGGATAAAGCTTTGTCCAAATTCCCACAGAATCACTTACCCCAACCTCCCGGTCAAACTGTCTAGAATCTCATCTATGCCCTTAATGCCATGCTGGTCTCAGGGAAGAGACGCTAGCTCCATAATTCTACAATCTCCACAGACTTCCACCTTAGGTCATTATTAAAAAAATAAAAAGATGATGCCCACGCATCTGATATGGAGAGGATAATCCTGAGGGGTTGTAACCCCGCTAATGTACTTCCATACTGACCACACTTAACACTTATGTGGCTCTGGCTCAGTGCTACTACAACCTCATTTTAAAGACACTTCTCTGTGGTTTAGGGGGCGTTTGAGAGGCAAAGTAATCTCAATCAAGTCCACACAATGAGAGAGAGACTGAAAGCAGGGCATAGTGGTACACGCCTGTAATCCCGTACATGGGAGGCAGAGACAGCAGGATCACTGCAAGTTCAAGACCAGGGTGGCCTAGATTGTGAGTTCCAGATAGCCAGGGCTTATATTAAGATCAGACACAGAAGGGGGAAAGCCCTAAAAGGATAAAATTGAAATAATAAGAAAGAAAGGAAGGACCTTGAAACTTAATTTAGGACATTCAGATACCCGGGATAAGTGCTCACTCGTGGGGAGGATGTGCCTGAGGAAAAGCCACCACGGGCGCTTTGCCCCATAGGTATAAAAACCAGTGCTACACAAGTGTGTGTCTCATAGGCAGCCCGACTGACAGATGGATCACGGCCACCAGTCATACTCCTAATTCCTACGGCAGCGTTGGCAAGTCTGTTGCCAGTCTTCCCTCGTTATACGGATGGGAAACTGAGATAAAGCGAATTAAAGCACTGGCCTTGGTTCAAACCCAAGTCTCGGAATCCAGAACCTTGACTCTTTCAAGTCTCAGTAACTGACAACCAATTGTGTTGATTGCCTGCTTAAACCATAAGGCAGCCATCTATAGATTCGTAGGCAAAGGAACGGTCAAATATTCCAATCGTACCATTTCAGGAATAGCTGTGTAACTGCCCGATTGCCCAATCACCATTTTCCCCTTTGTCTTCCCTGGGAGACTAGTTGAGAGCTGGCTCCTAGCAGTTAGCAGAAACATCTAGATAGTATTTGTAAAGCAGTGTGAGGGTGTGTGAATCAAGGAGCATCTGAGAAGCTCACTTGGGAAAGGAATAAAATGACAGTAAGCTTACGTAAGTTTTTTTCCCTTTTTTCTTAGCTTCCTTTTATTTTATCATTTATTGGTTTGTTTTTATGTGAGTTTAATGTCAATATCCATTTTACCCTGGAACCCTGCTATGCAAATTTTTCTATTCTCTGTCTATAACCCATTCCACACCACAGCAGTCTCATAACTGTTCCAATTCAAAGAACGGCTGGTGTGTTCCTTCACCAAACGGACACTGCCGTTGACCCCCGCGTGCTGTTTACCTGTGAGGCATGAGGAGAGTAACCCTGGACCACTGCACTGAGCTGGGCTAGTATACCCTCATTTTTTTTTGAATTTAAGCTCGTTGGATTTTCCATGGAACTAAAAGAAAATCGCTGGCTCTTGGGCTTCTGTCTTTCTCTCTGTAAAATGGTAGAGAGAGAAGGGGAGTTGGGTGGGTCTCTGTGTTTGCGAGGCAGGCAGGGGTAGGGGTGGGAGCTAACACGTCCCCCGAAAATGCCCATAACCTCAAGAAAAGGGAGGCTTTGAGGGGTCCACAAATCCAACCGCCGGCTCCCCGTTATACAATGCTGACTTAATCAGGGAAGGTTCTAGACCAACAAGTAAACACTGAAGCTCCGGGGACGTTTGGAAACTAGCTTTTTGTAGAGTCATGTGTCATTGTGTGACTACTGGAAGCGACTTAAGCTGACATTTGGAAAAGGAACAACTTTGAGTGTTTAACCAGGTATGACTTGATGAACAAAGTTGTTTGTTTTTAAACATAAGGCATCACCTTTAAAACACTCAATGGGAACAACTGAGTTAACCCGCTTACTCGCGTCTTTCCACCAGGGTGCTATCTGATCACGAGGGCACTGTGGTCAGCCGAACAAGGGAGCCTTTAAGACTGAGGTCACACCTTCAAGCACTTGGAAATGTTAAGGGCTGCTTCTGTTAAGGGGGTAGTGTCTGACTAATGGCGCTGGAATGAAAGTGGTAGTATTCGGGAACAAACGCTTGCAGAAAGGAAGGAAAGAGAGGTGAGCACAGGCTGGACCAAGGGCAATGGTGGTAGAACCACAAGCAGCTGCCCGAAGTGGACCAGTGAGGTGCATGTTGGTCAACTGAACAACCATCTCCTCTTATGTCCTGGACCAGCCAAGGCTTCCATGTGGGCCACGTTAAGAAATGAGCTATCTGGACTCTTTAATGCAAAGTCTTAGAGCGAACGAGTTAGTCAGGTCCCATTCCGCAAGTGCTTTGGCACTTACATTTAGATAGAGGTAACTTTTCAAAGACAAATTACGAAGGAGTCAGGAAGACCGTGAGCTCTGAAACTACAACCCCGGGGTGATGCTCACGGCCGTGTCTAGCTGGGTCCTCATGGAATGCTGGCATCTTGGCCTGGACTGAGGTCTGTGCATCCAGAAGACCCTTCGGTCCCCCTCGCTCCATACTCTGCTGGCGTCTGGCCACAGAGCACGGATTCTTAGGCCTTGCACATTAAAAAATGCGCTCCTCTTCAATCCCACAAGGCCCAGAGGAATGTTTGTCGATGCGCCTCACCATTCTAAAAAAACAACCTGAACTTCAATGAACTCATGTCGTTGAAATTTTTGCTTTGTGAGACAAGTTCTATTGTCTACACCAATGGAAGCTCATTCTAAACATTATCTAGGGTTAACGCTGCCTGCATAAATTCAAAAATAACCAGCTGTTGACGGTGGCATCTCCAAAGTAAAGGCAAGGTGGCAATGGCTAAGTACTATCCAGCGTTAGAAAGGCCGGAATGTTAAGAGTCCTGTAACTGTTTCCGTTGCCGATCACCTCCGCCCTTCCTGACGTCCCGGGCCTAAACCATTTCATGCTGGCCCGGGTGTCCAGTGGTTTACAGGGCTCAAGGTGCAGGCTGGCAAATGTTACATTTCCAGACGGTTGCTATTTAGACTCTCCAAACCTAGACTGTAATCAAGAATAGATGCATACATGCAATGTTGTTTGTAATTCTCATGCTTCACAGGAACGGTGTTTCCCGATATTTTCCCATGTGCTATAGTCCCTCTTCCGGTTCGGCTTCCTTTATTGGGAGTGCGTGAAGATGAAATAATCAGGATGAGGTTCAAAAAAAAATCCCTGAGATCTACCTTAAGCTCCCCACTGCCAGAGGAGGGTCGAAAAAAAAAAACTGATAGGAAACTGACATTTGAGAATTAGATTGAGAGAGGAAATCCAAATAATCCCAGGGAATGAATGCTCAGTAGATAGCTCCATTTTAGACGATAGCCGTCAATCCTCAAGCCTTGTTGCCTGGACCGCCTATGCCGGAACAGGTCGGCTAAATGTTCAGCCCAGACCGTCTTGAGCATAAAGTGTCAGTCTCTCTCACCCCTAAAACGTCCGTGGGATTGGTTTGTTATGGTATATTGGTATATCTGCAAGTGTTCATGGAACGTACCTAAGCAGTGCATTAGGGACGTTTCCTGGACTGGAGTGAATTGGAAATAGCACTTGTATGTTGCTAGCTCTGCCTGCGGTAATCGTAGGAAGAAGATGGAGCGACGTATCGAACGCCTTGCCATTTCTCTGACCTGGCAGGGGTATTTCTACGAAATAGTTGAAACTGCTCAACCCGAGGGCCTCAGGAGACGCAGGGGAGCAGGGGAGAGGTGGAGAGGCAAGCGTCATCTCCTAATCCGTCTCACATTGCACAACTAGGACCGAAGTGAAGAAGGGCATCTCATGCCTTGTTTTCCAAGACGTAGAGGGCACGTGGGAAGGGTTCCCTCTGGGATTGGCTTTTGAGGATGAGCTCCCCGTAGTGAAACCCTAACAATGGCTTGCTGTGTGTTGGGGGGAGGGGGGGTGTTCCAGGATAAAATCCCACCTTAAGCACAAGGAACCAAGAGAATTCTGGAAAGGCTTTTCTCCCTGGCTCTCATGTGCCTTTAAAACCTTTCCTGTCTTAGAGTTGACATGAACCCTAGCCCGCTGAAGAGGAGGCCCAAGGGTCATGTCCAGAAACGTTTAGTAGGAAAGCCGCGCTAACTCTTAAGTGTAAAGATTCTTTTCCAGCGGTTTCAGGGAAGGCTCTGTAAAAGGATTGATGAAGGGTGAGAGGGGGGAAAAGTTTTAAATACCATGAAGGGAAAGAAATAAAGAAAGTTTGTTTAGCTGTCTGACAGAGAAAAAAAAAAAACTGAAATGTCTGGGGATACGTCTACAACACTGGGAAGGGAGACTTGGTGAAGGACAGATGTGAGCCAGGCGAGCAGATGCAGACATATCCCTCTCCAGTGTGTGAGACCCCACCATTCTCCACACCGCCTTGAGTGTTTAGCACCCGGGCCTGGCTCCTTCAACGAGAGGAAAAAAAAAGAGGCTTGGCGGCACAGTTTGTGTATACAACTCTGTAAAGCACAGCTCCCAGAGTGGCTTTTCTAGAAGCTAGTGTTTGGCAAAGGGACAAGCCCTGACCCGATGAATATGGAGGCCAAAGCTGCGTATAGAGCTTACACCATCAAGTAGCTGTGTCCTCCAAGCTGCTGGAGAGTCACATACGTGGTTTGCCTACTCCTCCGGTGAAGCAGACGAGAAGGGTGAGGAAAGCCCGCAGCCTCACCCTGTACGTGTGTCCCTGGTCCTCTTTCTCTTCTGAAATCCGTTTCCTATGGACCAGAAACCGATGAATGGGATTTATAAGCAATTCCAATTAAACCGCAGAGAAAAGTGAGCCCAAAATGCAATAAACGAGAAACTGCAATGAGCACCAAGCAGGAGAAAACAATTAGGAAGAAGAAAAGAAATGGCTTACCCAAAAGTGAAAGAAGGCAGCTTAGGTCATAAAGAGCAATTAAAAGTTTGTAATTAAGACCTAAAGAGACGGGTACTCAGGCTTATGGATCACAGTCCTTCACTGGCCTCTAGGAGCCCAGGTCTTTGCATGCTGTGCCCCTCCTAGACCTTAGCCATAGTGTGCTGCAGGGTGAGAGCAGCCCCGGTTCCTGGTTTTGTGGTAAAGCCTCCCCAAGGCTGTGGGAACAGTGGAGGCAGCACTACAAACTGACATTTGGGAAGAAACACTCTAAACTGGGAATCCAAGGAAGTCTTAACGGGAAGAAAAAAGAGGACATACTCTACCCCACCAAGAATCCCAGCTCGGCCTTTTTAATCTGAGTGGTCCCCATGGAGACATGGAGAGGTGGTCCCAGTGTCACTGTACAAAGATTAAGTTGCCTCCGGCAACAAATCCCAATCGCATCGCCAATGAGTCATTGGTACAAGGGAGGGCAAACTGAATTCAAGGATCCAGGGGCTGCAGCTAAGGCCAGGAAGGATTTCCATAAAGACTGGGAGGCAATTGGCATGCTGTGACTGTGCAAGCTAGTGAACCAAAAATAATGTAGATAATAAAATGTCCCCCACCCCAAATAAGGGGGGACACTGTAATTTCATTTAAGAGTGATGGGGAATTCTATAGCCAGATTTTTTCTTTTACCTTTTTA
>NW_026131537.1:0-20000 GCF_903995435.1 Acomys russatus | reverse complement strand
AAAGTGGAGAATAGTTCAATTTGATTTTAGAAGCTTTATTGCATGCTTGGAGTGCATTAAGAAAGTCAGATGTGGTTTTGTTTGTAAAATATCAGGAGAAGCAGAAAGTGCTAACATTGTCCACAGCCCAGTGATGCTAAGGAAAACTCTCCGGCATGGCTGTCAGAGCAAACACAGAGGGTTGGCTGTACATGCCTCTGGAGAGGAGGAGGAGGAGGAAGAGGATGAGGAGAAGGAGGAAGAGGATGAGGAGGAGGAGGACAGGATGAGGACAAAGAGGAGGAGGAGCAAGAGGAGGAGGAAGGCACTGGCCAGGAATGGGTTGAGTGCACCTTTCCATGACTAGCTTTAAAAAATGTTCTCTCTCCCAGGACCATTTTCCTCCTGGAAAATGAAGCTGGTGATTTATTGGTCCCCACTTTCCAGTTCTAAGTAAATAAAGAAGGTCGAAACACCATTTTCAAAGTAGACCAGTTATAGGGATAAAGTAAAATAAGCCTGTTTTCATGGCTTTGCGTGTCTTTATAAATCAGTGCGTAAAGCCAGGCCCACAAACCCCACTCCCCAGAGCTTTTTGTTTTTTGCTAGATTGGAGGATTAGCTAGGCTTGTTGCCTTCACAGAAAAGCTGGTTTTGTTAGCAGCTATTTAAATGTGGTGGTGATGGGTCAGTTCGAAGCACTAAGAAGTTAGAAGCCTTGGGTATAGCATCTTTGTAAGCTTTTGATTTCTTTCAGGAACTGTAGATTCCTCATGCCATCCCACCTGTAAGTAAAGGAGAGTTGTTATAGGATCACGGACTCTGAGGCTGGAAGGAGTTGTAGCAGCGATATCATTTTGGGACCGCTGGTGTCTACCGTGTTGTGCCATTACAGACATCAATAATCAATTGTGGAACGTGCTGCAGCTAACATGGCAGTGGTTCTGCCACTCAGTATCGTGATCAAACTTGTTTGTTTTCTTGTATTCATTCTTAAACCCAGGCCAAGAGATGGTAAACAAACTGTCAAAGGTATCAGGGAGCTTAGTCACAAGGTCAGGACTGAAACTTGGTTGTCTAGAGTAACACTCTTTATAGTGCTGTGCTGCCTGTGACCTCTGGACTGCTAGTGACGTTAACAGGTGGGGCTAGATACGTGTTTGGGAATGATTGGCTATACTTATAGGTCAATCCAACCCTCAAAATCTAGGCTCATTCCTTGAACAGGAATTAGTGAACATGTAGATGTGCTGAGAAAGATATGGGAGAGGAGTATTTTATTTTATGTGTTCAGGGGTTTAGCCTGCATGTTTGTCTGTGAACCAAGTATGTGTAGTGCTTTTGGAGACCAGAAGAGAGTGTCACATCCCTATCCTTGGAACTTGAGTTACAGATGGTTGTGAGCTGTTTTGTGGGTGCTGGGAATCAAACTCTGGTTTTCTGGAAGAGCAGCCAGTGATGTAGCCACTGAGCCAGCTTTCCAGCACCAAGGAACAGGCAAGCCTAGGTCTCTCTCTCTCTCTCTTTCTCTCTGTCCCTCCTTCCCTCCCCTCCTTCTCTCCCTCCCTTCTCCCCTCCCTCCCTCCTTCTTTTCTTCCTTTCTTTTTTTGAAATAATATCTTGTTTGTAGCCTGGCCACCTTGGTACTGTATAGACCAGGTTGGTCTTGTACACACATTAATCCTATTGCCAGCTTCCCAAGTGCTAGAATTTTAAGAGTGTTCCACCACACTGGCTTTACTTATTACTGTTTCTAAACCTTCTTTACAAGTTGTAGAATAACTAGGGTGGAGCTGGGAATATAAAGTGACAAATTCTTACCTTAAAAGAAGAATAACTTGGCAGTCAAGAGAAAATTGATGGCAACACTCTTGGCAAACAGCAACCGTAGTCCCAGCACTGTGAGGGACACCATATTTACCTTCTTGGTGTGAACTATGAGCAAATAAAAAAAGTAAAGACAGTGGCTTCAGGAAAGACAAATTTTCTTTCTCCAGTGTCAACAGCTGTCACCGGTTTGCTCCAAATCACCATGGTTCTTCCTGGCCTACATACCCTGGTAATGTCCCAAACAGCATTCAGAGCCCTCAGGCTCCTGTGTCCACCCAGACAGGCCACTTTGGGAAACAATGGCTCATGGCATGGCAAATTCTGTTGGTATGGAGGCCAAGGGAATCAGTTGGGCACAGTACGGTTTTTGTTTTCCTTTGAATTTGATGCTTTTAGGTTCCCGGTGACAAGGAACAGAATTTGTCTTAACCACTTGATTTGAACTAACCTGTTGGTCCATGGCAAGTCTCTGAAGTTTGCATGGTATTTTCAGGTTCTGATGAAACAGACGCTGGAAGAAACGGTCAAGATTTTGTTAGCAACCAAGAAGCCGAAGGAGGAGACTTTAGGTGGGTAAACTGAGGACAAGAGGGCCATACAGCTGTTTATACAGCTTGGCACATTTCGGCGTCATTAGGATGGCATCATCACGCTCTCTCCTTTGTAGGCATAACAAGGACTTTTAATCCTGTGATGAGCAGCTGCCCTTGTCTGGGCTTCCTGCTGGATTAAACGATACTCTTGGTGCCAGAAATTTTTATGAAAAAGACAGTGGTGAAGATGAGGAGTAGGGATTAAAGAAGAGGAGGGATGCAGAACATTTCCTTCTTAGCCAGCGATGAGCACTTATCTATCATCTATCTATCTATCTATCTATCTATCTATCTATCTATCTATCTATCCATCCATCCATCCATCTATCTATCTATCTATCTATCTATCTATCTATCTATCTATCTATCTATCTTTGCCAGTGTGGTGCTAAATCAAAACTAACTCACTCAAGTTCACAATACTCACTTCCCTTTCCTCTGGCTCTCCTGTCTTAGCGCCTTCAAGCTAGATACTTACCGGGAGACTCTGTATACGGTTCAAAGTCAGTTTTGCTGTTGTCAAAGTCAGTTGAGTGCACAGTTTCGCTGTTGTGCTCAACAGAACACGTCACTGAATTTGAATCTCCATATTGACCAAGCTTGACGGCACTGTACTTCCCACTGGGGGAGATGACGATGGCGGGGTCGAATTCTGCTATCTTCTCGGATGACCTGAGGCTTATAGTCACGTCCTTGGGGTAAAAATCCTTCACCAGACAAGCAACATTCGTTCCATTTTTCATAATGAAAACAGATGGTTTGGAAGGAGGCTGAATTCCTGAAAATATAATTCATTGAGATGATCGGTTACAGCCTTGCAGGAATTGAACAGGTGTTGGCGAGAATCTAGAACATACTGTATCTTGTTAGTGGTGTTCCTTGACAGCATTTCATGGAAATGTGGGCAAGCAGAGAAGAAAGAAGGGGCAGTTGGTTTGAATTCTAATAAGGAGCTGAAATGAGATGGAGTTGGAAGAGAGATGGGGTATAACAACTCTAGAGAAGTTTCTAGAATTAAGGGTTCAGTACAGGCCATACATCACTTATCCCAGCAGGGAGGCAGAGGAAGAAAGCTCAGGAGTTCTAGGTTATCCTGGAGTAGCAGCCCAGCCTAGGCTACATGATACTCTGTCTCAAACCAAACCAAACTAAATAAAAATCAAAACCAGCCCCCTCCCCTAAAGGCTGGGTGTATGTGGCTCAGTTGGTGAAATTCCTGCTCTGCAAGCACAAGGACCTGAGTTTGATTCCCAGAACTCACGTAAAGTGCTGTGCGTGGTGGTGTATGCTTGTGATCTCAGCACTGGGGAGGCAGAGACAGGAGATCCTTGGGCCTTGCTGCTTAGCCAGTTTAGCCTGATTGGTGAACTCCAAGCCAATGAGAGACTCTGTCTCATATGAGGTAGATAAAATTTCTGATGCTAATACTCAGTTTTGTCCTTTGGCTTCCATGTGCTCATGTATGGATGCACCTGCACACACACACACACACACACACACACACACACACACACACACACACATACACACATGTACCTAGACACACACACACGTACCTAGACACACACACACACACACACACACACACACACACAAATAAATAAAGTTTTGGATAAACTGGGTTTTAATTGTCTATGATTTGTTAACTAGTGGGCAATTTGGTCAAGGTGAATATCTATATGTACCACTTGGTTAATTTTAAATATTTAAGCCCTTAGAGAGTGTTATGGGAGGTGCTCACATTTTGCATTACATTAATTAATAGCACTATGTTAATTAAAAACACAGACTTCTAAAGAGGTCTGCATAATCAGTTCAGATGTGGAGGATGGCAGAGCTGACATTACTGCAGGGTGTTTCCCCTGTTCTGTAGACTGGAAGAGATCCCACTGAAAGCAAATGGTAGATTTATCTCCATTTGGGTAGACACTGGCTCTTTTTGAAAGGCCTAGCTATTGTACAAATTGATTTATGATTTACATGTTTGTTTTTGTTTATTCATGTTTGTTTGAGATAGTCTACACACACACACACACACACACACACACACACACACACACACACACACACGCACATCCCAGGCTATATTTAACTATTGATCCTTTTGCCTCAGCCTCCTACACGCTAAGATTACAGATATTTGCTACCTTCTTTGAGTAATTTCTTTTGAGACAGGGTCTCAGGCATCCCAGACTGGCTTTGAATTTGCTACATAGTCAAGGATGACCGTGAACATGTGATTCATCTGTTTCCATCTCCTCAGAGCTAGGAATTATAGGCATACCGTCACAGGATAGCAACTAGCTCTCTCAGAAAGCACGTGCAGACATAAAACCAGCCAAGCCCGCTTTTTGTTGTGTTCTAAAAGGGGCTATGGGATGGATGCTGGTCCTGGAGTTGGATCCTCTCCGCTTCCTCCTCTCATACCTTGCTTCAAAAATAACCTACCGCTTATCTAGGTATGCACTCCTTTTCCCTCCTTAAAACTGGAAGTCTTGATGCTTTGAGAAAGAAAAGATAGTAAGGATTCTCACAGCTACCTGATTGTTGCTCCAGAATTATTATGAATTTTGTGTCCACTGAGACTTTATTATCTTCAAATAACTGCTGAAGAAAGAGCCTTGTTATTGCATACAATAAAGAATGACAACTGACCTGTGAACAGGCTTCTAATCATGTTTCATTTCTGGCTTTCAACAATAATTTCTCCTGCGAACACGGTCCTTGGTATTTTGTAATAAAGAACTGGGGTTGCTGGTATCAGATGAAGGCTGTGTTAAGTTACTATGTCCTTTCATCTCTTATGAGTTATGACGTCTTACTAAACAGAAAGTCTTGGTAATGCACATGCAAGTAGGAAAGAATTGGCTTTTCTAATGCTCTGCCCAGAGCGTGGGATTGAGCTTTAGCTATGGGGTCCATGGTAGTAAAACTATAACCAAACCTCTTGGTCAGAAGTGGCTAAGGGAGTGACTGTTAGCGAGAAGGCGTCTCTAACTGGATCAGGGTAGGTCAGGAATGTCCCAAGAGAACGAGCTGCCCAGAGAAGACTCCCTTGTGAAGACATCACAACTCTACATTTCCTTTCTCCACCAGGGAGCTCAAATGAAAGATTGGGATCTGTTCTGGCACTCAGGGCAGGAGAGTAATTCCTAAGATTCTGACTGTTTTGGCTTAGGTCTAAGACAAGATTCCTTCCCCCAACCCAAGGGTTTCTTAGAATTCTTTGCTCTCAACCCTTGTGAGAAAGCCTTTGCTCTTTTGTTTTCTTACACACTGAAGTCACCAACAGCAAAGCTGATAACCTCAGCATTAACGGCTGGAAACCACAGGTCTTCACTACCTGCCTCTCCTTCCAGAAGTGTGGTATTTCGTGTTCCTTATCCTGTTTGTGGCTTGAGACGTATTGTGGTTGATTTTTCAAGAGAAATTTGTTCAATTAAAAAACATACCCAAAACAAAACACAAACAAACCCAAACCAGCCAAAGCTAACACGAGAGCCCACCCTGTCAGTTACCCAAGAGTATAAATCTGGTCTGAGTAAGCTGGACAGCGAAGGCTGCCTTGAATTTTTATACTTATGGCTGACTTCACGTTCTCAGTGCCCCCTCCTGAGTGCGCGCTGCTGGGCCTGCCTGTTTGCATGGCTTTAAAAATCCAACCTCATCAAGAAGTTATCAACAATCACTTTGAATAACAAGTATTAAAAAAAAAAAAAAACAAGTATTATAATACAGCCAACCAGATGGATGTTTGAAGAGGCTCATGCACGCACATGCTGAGCTCTGAAGTTTTAGTCAGGGTTTCACAATGAACCCAGTGCGTTGATTTAGTGTAATGCTTTCTCAGTCTCTCTCCCTAAGGTAAGATCCATATATTTAAAACAAAAGAAACTAAAGTTTATTTAATCAGTTCACTGGCATCTGATTGGCATGGTAGCTATCGAAAGCAACTATCTGGTTTGAGTTGAACCTTTCTTTTTAAATATGTAGAATTTACTCTATGTAGTTGTCATATGGAACTTAGTCTATTTTGTATTTGACTTAAACAAATATTTGAAGATAAGATTTAAGTGAAAAATTCCTTGTTTATCTTTTGAGAGCAGTCTCTTCTTATTCCATGAATATAAGTATATTTTAACACTTTTTTCAAGTGTATTTACTCAGACAATACCATTTTTGTTTTCAGACATCCTCCTCTTATGAACACTCATACAACGCTAAAATTACATGCTGGCAAACAACACAAAGAGAAGAGAACATCCTTTCTAAATACCCTTTATGACTTACAGACTTAGATATTATCCATTGTAGAACCGCACAGAGCAACCTACCGGCTCTCTAAGAACTGTGGCATCTGCAACAAATGTCACTCGGAATTTTAAGGCTCTCTGCCAGTATGGGATTCCACTTAAGCCCTAAAGTTTGTTCTGCCTGCTAGCTCTGACCTGGCCACCACCTGCTGTGGGGTATTTGTGCTCTGTAAGGAGGCATGCAGAGCAGTCAGCTTAGCCAAAGTTATCTGCAGGAAGCTAGCAATTTCCTGGGGCGTCTGAGCCCAAGCACTCCCGTGGCCTACCTCCCTTTTCTACAAGTGATACATTAATGTAATAAAAAAAAAAAAAAAAAAAGATATTTCTTCACGTTTTCTAGGCTGATCTGAAGACTTAAGAGATAAATGAGAATTAGAGTTTTAGATTCTTATTTAAAAATAAAAGTAGTTCTAGAAGCATGTTAGCAATTCAGTGTCTCTACCTTGGCTCTCTTCCTTCTTCCCCAGTCTATCTCTGAGATGTAAGTGAACCTACCAGCTATAATTTGTAATATTAGGTGGATGCTAGCTCTAGCCTCAGGACTCAAATTACCCATAGAAATATGAAAAAAAATCAACTTACGAGGCTCCACGAAGAGCTCTATGCCAGTTCCAAAAAACATCTGTCGGGTGTCCCAGGAGCACGTTATAATCTTGCTTTACAGATAACCAGGCTGAGACTAGCCCTTGGCCTGGGCTTGAACAGCTGTGTCTTGCCTCCCAACCTGCATCTTAGCCTATAGAGCCTACAGTTCGGAGAACTGCAAAGCTGCCCTTGATGAGACAGGAGGCCGAGGGTACAGAACGTCCTTTCCTTTTGAAGCTAATAGAAGCTGAATGTTTGGATAGGAAAGCGAGCACAAAGTCTCCATCTAAAAAAGGGCGTTGGGGCAGGACTGAAGCAAGGCAAGAGAGGGCGACAGACAGACAGACAGACAGAATGCTGACTTCAAGATGCAGCATTTAACTCCCAATTTATTGAGAAGGCTTTATAAGAAAAACAGAACAGCTGGATACTGAGATAGAGGACTAGGTTTCTTACCCTGACCGAAAGGCAAGGGGAGGAGGCCTTAGAAACTCTGATTTCTTACACTCCGGTTCCCTTCTTTTGAACCACAAATGATATGTCTTGATTTGAGTTCTATTTCCTCCCTGTTACTCAGAGTGAGCTCCATGGTAGCAACAAATTTTCTAATTACTGATCCCAGAAAAGGGCCAGGGACCTGAGGGTTGAGGAGCAAATGGCTGTGGTTGGCAGGACGTCATTGGAGCTGTACAATGCATGCAGCTTAGAGAAGCCAATCTTTGCGTTGCATCCTCATGTAGTCTTCATAACCCTTCTGACCATGGCGCCAGACACAAGTCTGAGGAGTGTATAATAATCATCATGGCCTCACGAGCTAGAGCCCGCGGAAAGAGAGGGACGCTGCGGAGGACCAGCGCTTGAAGTTGAAGCTTTCAGAGCTGAAGACGTGATTTGACACATTCCCGCTTCCTGCAGCTGAGCCTCCTGTGCCCTATCCACTCCCAGCACTGCAGGTGGAAACCAGAGAAGGAAATAGGATACCACTGGGAAGTGTGGCCAGTGTCCCAACAGAGAGGAAAGATGCATTGGCTCAACCTCCTTTCCTCTAAGTTCCCCAAAGGTGCAGCCTCAGAGAGTTGCCTCTTAACACAGAGGGTGGTTCTGAATGTGAGGTGGACACGGTTTAAAGAGAAAACGAGACGCGGCTCTTTTTGCTCAGGTGCAAGTCGCCAAACATTAGTTTGGCTGCAATCAGCTATGATGTAATTTTGCTTCCCTCCTTCTCGTCATTGCTCTGGTGTTTGTCTCCTTAGAAATAAGAAAACTTAACAACCCCTCCGCCCCGTTTCCCTGGAAGCAACAGGCAATGGCAAACTCTTACAAGTTTTGATTATCCTCTGAGAGACAGAGGCCCAGCCGACAGTACCAGGCACTCAGGACTGGGTTTGCCGTTCTCACGTACCTCTCCCTCTTCATTATTTCCCATAGAATGAGAGAAACCCACACGTCACCATGGAAGAGGCAATGGCTGCCCCAGGGAACTTGACTTCTTGAAAGCCATTAGATAGACCGTTGGTCTCTTGCTTGGTTCTGGTGCTTCTCTGCTGGTAGCCAGGCCACTGAATACAGACCCTGGATTTCCAAACACTGGGCTAAGCTACAAGTGGACAATGCTTTCAGGAGAAGGCCAGCACGTCTGAGTAGTTCTGGAGTCAGTGTCTGTGTTTCTGTGGGATATGGGTCCCTGATGCCTTGCGCAGACTCAGGGATGGCAGGAAAAGTGTGACCCTGGCCAGCATGGGATCCTGGGGATCAGTTAGTCTGAGGCCAGCCTTGCTAGTTTAATGCAAGTTCCCAAAGAAAAAGAAAAGAAAGAAAAGAAACCAAGATGAGATGATAGACAGACAGACAGACAGACAGAGTACATTTAAAGCCTTCTTTCATGTCTTTTCACTGTTTCTAAACTTCCTTCTTACATCACAATCACAATTCTTTTTCCTTTGAAAGTGAGAGAGGCCCTTTTCATCGGGAGCTTCTGTGGTCCTAGTTCCTGACAGAGGGCCAGAGCCAGAGACCCAACCTACGTTCTTTCAAGTAGTTGTAGAAAATTTATTCTTCTTAAACTTCAGGATAGAGTTTTCAATCCTGCATAGAGTATTTTCTTAAGAAAAAACACAATATGTTTGTCCTCAAATTTATTGCAACGCAATAATGAGTTTTAAATTTAGACTCACCCCCAATTCCCTGAGAAGCTTCCTTTATTGTAACTGTGTTACAATGACTCTAAGGCAGATCTTTAACCTTCCCAATGTTGCAACCCTTTAATAGGGTTTCTCATTTTGTGGTGACTCCCCAACCATAAATTAATTTGTTACTTCATAACTGTAGTTCTGCTATCGTTATAAATTACAATGTAAATATCTGGTAGGCGGCATATCTGGTATGAAAGAGTTTGACCCTCAAAGGGGTCTCAGCCCACAGGTTGAGAACCTCTGCTCTAAGAGGCTCCCCTGCGCCCCCATTCCCCCCACAGCTTGGTTCTGTGATGGCCAATCCTCACTAGATAAGCTGCTCTGTTACAACACTAGCTTAGGCGTCTGTTGGATTCTTTGCTACGCATGCCTTCCAGTCCTCCTCATCTGTTTGGCTAGGGTTGGTGGATTAGGGTGAGGGTAGCTTAAGGAGAAGATTTCTGAGAACTAAATATTGCATTTCGTAGCCTGTTTAACTCCTTTGATCTTCTGAATACTGACATTTAGGGAAGTCCCTAGGTTTTTGGCTACTAGCTCCTCAATCTGCCATCTCTTATCCCTAGATTTTGCTGAAAAGCTCATTTTCCCTAAGAGAAAGGAATCATTTTGCTTTTGATGAAATGCTAAATGGCCATCGTGAGCAGAAATAATTGTGGAAAGGCTCAAGTAAGACAACAGCCTGCTCGTGTGTCAGCTGGACAGGGAAGGGCGAAGTGCTCTGGCGGTCTGTCCAAGAGTTCATAGTAATGGTGTAAATTTACCATCTACAGCGAAGCCCTAGACTACTGACACTGCTTTATATTACTTTAGCAGACATAGTAACCAACTTAGTGAGCTGGTGTTTATTATTAGACCCAGCCCACAGGTTCTGTCACTGAAGGTAATGACAGTAAATGTGTCTGGGCCTCTCTCTTCATCCCTCAGGAACCTAGTTTCCATTCATTGAGCCAGGGGACAGGACAGAGGTGTGCAAATCTCTGTGATCACACACAGACTGAGAGGCACATAGAGAAAGTTGAGTCTCTTCCCATGCTCCTTTTCACAAAAACCACAGAATTTCGATTGGACACAAGATATTCACAACATTGGATTTCCCTGAAATTCTTGTCAAATTTGGTCAAAGAATTAATTGGAGTGTTGTCGTTAGCATCACGTTATGTCCCAACCAGAAGTTTCCTTGGGGCTCTTTCATGTAACCATTAGAAGTTAGAGTTCAGTGTTGTCACAGAGTCACCAAAGAAGAGGAACGTTACTTGGTTCTGAGTCATCGTTGAACAAATTCCTCATGGTAGTCCATGACCGCCACAACTGTCAGGGCCTCAGGCCTGGCCTGGACCAGTAGGTAGTGAAAGCACAGATGCTGAACAACTTCTCTGGAGGATAAGGAAGACTTGTCAGGAGGAACGTGAGATCAGGACCACTAGCTGAAGCATAGATCCACCCTGCGTTTTATCAGAAGTTTGGTACCCGGACCTGAAATCACCCCTTGGGTAATTACCCCCGCTGAAGGGAGCCTTCAGTGGTGTGGGACCTGATCTGGTGACCGAGGAAAATAAGCACCAGAGATGTTGTCCAGACACAGTAGTCGAAGAAAAGGAGCCCCATGTTTCGACCTCTGGATAGATAGGCCCCTCTGAAAAAAATCTATATTTTTCCTCAGCCAGTGAAGCTAATTGAAGAAACTTTGCTTTCCTTTTTACAGCAACCCTGGCTTCAGATACCAAGCTATGTGAGGTCCATCGGATGAGATTTCCTATCCCACCGGCCTCGTGTCTTTTCTCCCAGAGACTGCCCTTCAAGACAAACAGAAAGGAACCTCTGCATCATGTAGAAATCCAAGCATTCCCATTGTTATATTTTAATAAAATTTGTCCTCTGAAGGAGAGACATGGAATGCAGACTGGCAAGGAGTTAGTTCACTATTAACTATTATTATTATTGTTGTTGTTATTTTATTTTTTAAAAATATTTTTTAAGAGACGGCTCAGCCATTAAAGGCTAGGCTCACAACCATAAATAGTATTATTTTATTCAGTGGTGACAACAGGTAGAATGCTGGTCCTAGAGCAGCGATTCCTAAGCTTTGGGCAACATGAAGGCATGGCGACACTCCACTCAGTTACGGATTTCATTCAGCGTGACCTTTTATGGTTTCTGCTTCAGCCCAGTCAGCTGTGTCATTGCCACTGGGGCAACAGCTGTATTTTCTAGTGTATAGCCGTATCAGGGCCCCGTCCAAGGGAGTTACAAGTTCACAAATGCCACATTTTAGCAAGCTTTAATGCCATACTCATGCCTAGAAGTGACTGTAAATTAGCTCCGTCGTATGTAAAACGTCTCTCTGTAAGATTGTCAGCACGGCACTCAGAAGCCCAAGGAAGGACTGTATTATTTAGCATGTTACTCATTTCCTACTTAGTTTAGGACCCATGGAAGACTGAGATAATATGAGGGTGGTTCTTAGCTGCAGTGAACAAGAGGCCAGAAGACCCCAAATCTAGGTCTGACTCGGGCCCTTGGTGATTATGATCTTTCTGAAGAGTGGGAGGCTCTAGCTGCGTCCTCATGAAGTGAAGACATGCCCTCTCTACTGGTAATAAGACAACAGGAGAGCTAGTATAACGCATCGTTAAGCGACAGAGCAGTGCAGTTCTTAGAATGCTGTCCGGTCTAGACTGAGGGAAGAGGAATTTCACTTGTGGCGAGAGAGGTGTAATCTCAGACTCAGGAGGACTGCTGGGAGCCGGGAAGAAATCTCACTTTTGGTGTTCCTTGATGTGAGGGTGGTGCGCACGCCCTAGGGTTACAGCTGAAGACTGGGATCCAGGCTTGCCTTCCTTGACCAGTCCTCCAAGTCAGTTACGATCCCCATTCCCTTCGCTAGGCTTCCCTCTCGAATCAAGGAGCACCACCCTTTACAGCAGTTCATAAGCTACCCTTCTCCACCTTCATCAGCAGCTTAAGTTCTCTGTGTCTCCATCTTTGCCCCACCCAACATGGTGTATGAGAGAGAGAGAGAGAGAGAGAGAGAGAGAGAGAGAGAGAGACAGAGACAGAGACAGAGATACAGAGACAGACAGAGATACAGACAGACAGGCAGACAGAGACAGAGACACAGAGACAGACAGAGATACAGACAGACAGGCAGACAGAGACAGACAGATGTGTGTGTGTGTGTGTGTGTGTGTGTGTGTGTGTGTGTGTGTGTGTGTAAGCTGGAGATAGATGTTGGGTATATTCTTTGATCGTTTTCTGTTGTCTGACTGAGGATCTTTCATGGAACCTGGAGCTCATCGGATTAGGCAAGACTGTCTAGCCAGTGAGTTCCAGGGACCCTCCCTCCCTGCCTCCCCAGGACCAGGATTGCCAGGCATGCCAGGCTTTTCACATGGGTTCTAGAGATGTGAACTCAAGTCCTTGTACTTGCCTGGTGAGCACTTTTCCAACTAAACCATGTCTCCAGTCTCAAACTCATTCTCTGGTGCTCTTTTATCCTGTCATGCAGCCTCCTGACCTCTTCATACACTGCAGAGAGCATTGTGTCCATGTTGCCTGGGTGTCCTATCCTCCAGGCAGCTGAAGGGAGTGCGCTGCCAAATGCCACTTTCTCACCAAGACTCCTCTGTTTATAATTATGCACCGGTCCTTCCTACTTCTTGGGTCTTGGCTTGTTGCAGCCTGTAGCACTGTTTTTTTTTTTTTTTTTTAAATTTTGTTTTTGTTTTTGTTTTTGTTGTTTTTTACCTTGTGTTGTTTGCCTTCACAGAGTAAGGCTTTCGGCCTGCTCTCATTGTGCTGACTCCTTGCACCTAAAATAGTGCTTGGCATGAGCGAAAGTCACATGTCCCAAGCTGCAGAGCAGCAGCGGGGCTCACTCTGATGCTGCAGTGTTCAGCACACTTCCAGCTCAGTTTCCTTTCCTTTTATACCCCACAGCAGAGGTGTCCTCTGATGGACCAGATCACTTATGTAACAGGATACCTTCAGCATCTTAAGAGTGTTTGCAGATAGTAAATCTTAATGTGTTTGTCTCCATGGACCAAGACCAAGGCAGATAATAAATCAACGGATGGACAAAAGGACTATAAATAACAGAGTGGGAAGGCTGAGGCCTTCTAAGCAGGGGTTGGGAGAAAGTCACACCAGCCCCTGGTGGAAAGTGCTTATGACAAAGAAATGGGGGAGGGGTGCTCGTAAGAAACCAGTGACTGGGGAGAAAAAGAAAGGTACCCAAACCTCTTGGGAAAAGTAGATGTTCTGACTAGCTCTTTAAGCCTTTCCATGTTAAGAATTCCCAGGCTCTACTGCTGACGTATGAGTGACGAGCCTGCCCTCTGCCTCACGAGGGGCATAGCTCTGGGTATCTGGCTTGGGCATAGGATGACTTTCTTGGTCAGGGAGGTGTTGGAAATGGTGGCCGGAAAGGAAGCAGCACAGAGTCCTAAGGGGTGGCTGTTCTGAGTGGGAAGATTCTGCATGTGTGGAGACACAGCCCAACAGAGCAGCAGGGTCATCAAAGGCCAGACGCTGGAACCACACAGGGCATTCCAGTCAGAGTTTGGCTAAGCCATGTGATCTTGGGTGGCTAAACTGTATAATCTTGGGTGACCCCCTCCCCTCCTGGAAAAGTTCATTTTCCTGGCTTGCAAAACACAAAATGGTAACTAATGCCACAAGATCACTGTGAGACTGACTAAATGAACGCAAGGCAGGCACTCAAAAAAAGCGTGTTTTATATAAGGATGCGTTTTCATAACAGACAGCACTGTATGCCATCTTATGGCCACCTTCCTTCAGGAGGATGTTTCTGAGGACTGTGCAAACCCCTGCCCTGAACACCTCAAGCACAGGTTTGCATAATGGTGCCTTACTGCAGGGACTCTCCAGGATTAAGGTGGGCCAGAGTGCTTGGTGAGATCTGCTGCTGTGTTTTGGGCTTCCTGGGGGCCTTGCAAACTAAGGGCTTGAAGGAAGCTCCCAAAGAAACAATCAAAAAGTTGGCTTCAGAGAAGACAAAGGTCCTGTTTTTAGCTAAACCTCATTAATCTGGCACTGGTTGGCTAAAAAGGAAGGTGCCGTGCTGTTTAAAAACCACTGTAGATCCTACCCCCTAGATGCTCCTTATCCTTTCTAGCTCAAAGAACAACTCAGCGCACCGGCTGCGTGTCTGGCAAACTTCAATTAATCATATCTCTTTCTTTGGAGGGGGGAACAGGGTCAGACCCGCCTGCCACAGTTTGCCAAGTCATTTTCCTTAAGTTCACTCACTTTTGAAGTTAGAATATAATTAAAAGGAAACTTTACGCCATGTGGACTTGAGAAGCCATTTCTGCTGTTCTACACTTCGGGGGACCCTGGCCCAGGAGATCAGAGCAAGTTAACTCATTAGGAAAAGCTCGGCGAACAAAGAGAGATTAGGGAAATTGGTCACTGCCTCACAGGGTGTGAGGGACATGCTGTTATTTTAGAGAGAAGTTTCAAAGTCAAAGAAATTTAAAGGCAAAAGTCTGACTTGCTTGACTTTACAAACTCTTATTAACGCAAAGACAAAGCCTGCGAACTTGTGTTTCCCCACTTCGCTGTTATTTAGGCTTCAGGTCTGTGTCTGCGTCTCCCTTGCTCTGCGTCTCTGCAGTAGGTGTTCTCAGGAGATCCGAAGACACCGCCATGCTCCGGTTTTCCTCCCTGCCTTTGCCTCCCTCATTTCTCACACCCAGGACCCTCCTGTTAGACAGCTCTTTGAGGGGAGCCTGCCTGGCACACCACAGTCTCGCACGTAGCTTTCCTGGAGCCTTCTCTCAACTTTAGAAAACAAACAGAAAGTCAAGACAGCCCGGGTCTGGTGACTTGTGAGCCCTGGTGCTTGGCACTAAATTTTTTAGGACCTCAGCAGTGGAGTTTATCTTACTGGCTTAGTAGACCCCTTGGCTTAGGGTCCATATCCTCTGTCTGACTGCAATAACTGGCAGCTTGTAATGAGTGGAAAACACTGTCTTTTTTCATAGCAAGAAATTGTTGAATTCAGATGGCAACATAAGTGACATTTAAAGACCCTTTTTGGGTAGAACACACCCAACAACGTTAGCATGACTGCTTCAGAGCAGCTAGAACACGGATTCTGAAAGTCTGTAGGGAGCTCCCACCAACCTTTAAGTGTCTCTTGGTTGGAAGTCCCACATACTTGCTTAATTCTTATTCTTGGGTCTGCTCTCCCTGGGGACCACATGGATTCATCCTCACTTCCCTCTAGCAACAGTCTCCAAGTGCAGTTCGAACAAATAGACAGAGTGTCTGGACACCCTCATTTCTAATGAATGGGCACTTATTCTGGCTTTATGCTTCCAAGTCCAGGACACTGATTTCATTCTGTGCCCTCCCAGGAGCAAGCATTTGGCCTATGGAAGGTCCGTCTTATTCAGCTTAATTAATTTTTTAAATTTAATAATTTAATTAATAATTAAATTAAACATTAATTATTTAAATCTGGAGCTGCTGCTATAGGGTCACCTGGGTTCAGATTTGTCCTGACTCTGATGACTGCGTCTCACTCTGTGGTCTCTGCAGCTTGACTTGACTCCACGGAACAGGCACAATTCTCTCAGAGTCTCCTGAGATACATGGGTTCTTTCAAATCCACCGAATTCTACTTTCTTAATAGACATCCCTGACTCCTACGGAGAAGGTAGCCATAGCTCTCCTCTTTCCAGGCATCTTCCTCGACACCATTGGATCATGGGGATGTTGATATTACTCTCTAAATTTCCCCATTTTTCCAACCTCCTTAGGTGGAAGATCCCTTAGCCCCAAAGCTAGAGAAATAAACAACTTACTTGGTTCGACGGTCACTTGGGTTCCTTGTCCAAAGACGAGCTTGTTGGTAGCACAGCTGCTGAGGCCATTCCAAAAACCTCTCCCATCCCTGGCCGTCTTCCCCCTTCCACGGCCTAATGGCTGGAGGGCTTCCATGCGTCTATACCTTAAAGATGGCACGAGTTACTCACCTGGCTGCCTCATCAGGGCTTCACAACATCTGTAAGGACGGTTTGCTTACAGGGTGAGCTCAAGCGGCATATGGGAACGGCATCTGCCGTGGCTAACCTTTCCGGCATAGTAGACATAGGAAGTTCTCTTAGCAGAACTTTCTGCTGTTTTGGACTTAGACGCACACGTAACTCCTGATCTTGGGAAGGCAGCGTTGTCAGGTCTCAGATTCACCATTCCTCCAGAGTTAAGGCTTCTACCCCCGTCAAGTGGCTTTAAGGTCAACAAACAGCACAACAAGGGAGAGGAAGAAGGTGGAATAAAATGCTGCTTGGCTCCAAGTAGAAGACTTCAAAATTGCTAACTGCGGCTAGCAAATGGCTCACAAGCAAATCAGCTTCCTCTCAAGCCCACCATCCCAGACTGCAAAACGCAAGAACTCAGGCAATTTCTCTAGCGAACCTGACTCCACAAATTCCACATGGATTGGCTCATTTGGCTCCTTAGGTGTTCTAGGACACCTTTGTATTCCTCGTATACCATGTAAGTAAAGGGCAAAATGACATTTTTACCCAGGAAACAGATGTGGGACAGAGGCCGGCAAGTTGGGGTCATCTCTTGTCCAGTCACCTTCCTGACGTTCTCCGGGCTTCCAAACAAGGAAGGCGGGCTGCCCCATTGTGTTTGTCCTCCATGGCACCTGACTCAGGTAGGACAATTTGCAGGGAGATGATTCTTCACTCCTGCAGTTTTTGTACAGGTCCCTATGGGGTTTGAAACACCGTGCTCGTATCCCCCCAATCACGGTGTTTCAGAGCTTTACAAAAACCTTCCCTGGCCTTTGCGTCACATGCCTTTGAGAACCCCCCAACCAGATGTTTTCTGCAAGTCAAGCCACAGCAAGATCAAAGGGTTTGGCAGTTAGTTCAGGCCAGACTTGCCTGGGTACTACCATCTAATGCTCGCTGCCCTGCTGGTTCCATCTGCTCTAGGGTCAGAGTGGACTTTTAGAAATTGTCATGTCCACTTTTCCCATAGATTTCGGTGAGTCTTCTCTCAGACAGTTTCCCAGAGAGGACTGTGTTAGAGATCTGAAAGTCTCCTGTGCGTTCTTACACGCTGTGGGTTAGGCAGAAAATGTTTGTGGTCAATATAATTTTTCCTCTCTCCTACTAAGCCTCAGAACTCCCTCTGCCTGCCTTGATTTTTCACTTGAATAGAGTTATACAGTCTGCAAAAGGCTTTCATGTGAATTTAAATTTTTCATCCTCTCCATTGACCTCACAGCTGCTTAATTCGGAGCCAGTAGTCCATATGGTGCTTTCTGTGAGTTAGAAACGACAGCCTGCTGGGCTTGCAGAGGCGGCAGCATGGGCACCAGCTTGGTAAACAGAACTCTCTTTTGTGAGCTTTATAAAAGGTGTGCATGGCTCCAGCTGATGCTGCCCTGTACAAGGGCCTCACAACACTCTGGCTACTTCTTTTGGTCCAGCAACCTTGGTCAGGGCACTAGCCGACCAGGTAGAGGCAGTAACTCTTCCTAAATGCAACAGGTACGTCTTAGGTGACACAACAGGTTCATCTAAAGTGACTTGGTTAAATGCTGCATGTTAATGAGAGTGTATGGGTTTTTATCCTCGCTGTTCATCAAAAGGGATGAGGATTGAAGAAAGCGTTGACATTCACTTCCTGGGTCTTAGAGGAGCCCATGGCTTCATGCAGGAGAAGTTACTTCACTTGTGATCTTTCTGGTGACTCCTTGCCACCTCGATGTGATGACCACATGCAGAGGTCCAGAGGAGCCTTGTATCCCAGACCCCTGACGAGGCTCCTGTTAGATGCTAGTCTTTGAGATGTCCAGAGGTGGATAGTCACTGTGCTGAAGAACGAATCCAACTCCCGGTTAGCTCATACGTCACTCACAGACTTTCCCCCTAGTACTGGTCTGCAAAACTTGCCAAGAAGCAGCCACGAGAAACTGTTCTGAGCGTGACTATTGCAGGAGAGAAGAGGCTGGGAAGCCTTGCGAGGATGCAGGTTTTTTTTTTTTATAGTTCCCAGCTCTTCTTTCCCTCCCATCACAGATGGACTTATCCAGATTCGAGGCCACATGATGAGCTATAGGCGTGATGCACCTCCCTACTCTTGACATAGGCACTTTGGATGCAAATGTCAGTACTTCAGTTCCAAGCAGGAACTCCTTGACATGGATTTCTACCGTGTTCTTGAGCCTCCTATGATGTTAGAAATGTGTTTTCGGGGTCATCGCTATTTCTGCCTAGGTCCTTTCATATCATGTGGAATAGAGGTGAACGCAGCTCACATCTTGACGCCAAATCCAGCTGGCCTGCTGCAAAAAGCAAGATATTAAACAACTGAAATTTTAGAAGCTATTTGTTTACAGAACACAATTACAACAGCAGTAGCTGACCGTGACAGTAAAGGACATCTATCCCCAAGCCAAGGCCCCACACTGAGCTCTAAGGCCCAGGAAGCAGGCCATTCGTATGCTGCTGAAGGAAAGCGCCAGAGCCTGACCTCGGCTACCAGCCTTGTGGGAAGAGAAGACTGCCGCTGCTGTGTCAAACAACAGCTTATCTGAGAAATCAGGCAGCTTTCCTCTCCTGCCCCAAAGCAAAGCTTCCTTCCTTAGCCCTACCTCACCCTCGTCTAAAGAAGTAGTCGGCTTTCTCTAGAGCTCTGGTCACTGTGTTTCTGGCTCTGGCGTCCTAATCATAGTTACCTCTTTGGCGTTAACTAGAGCTGTTCCAGCTCTTCAGGGGCTTTCTAAACTCTTGTTCTTTATTTCTTCCTACAGATTTAATCCTTCCGTATAAATCCCTACACGTTGGCCAACACCCAAGACGGGCTTCCCAGGCGTTACAGCCCCCCCCCCCCGGGCCCCCTCTTTTGCAGGGCTCCACGTTCTCACTTCCCCTTCCTTCAGAGAGCCACTCCACCCTCAAAGCGAAGGCTGAGTGGCACCAGCCAGTATGCCACCCGGGGACCTCACCCTATCTGGGAGGCCACTGTTTCTAGCTCCCCCATTGCCATGTGAATGGAGTAAGAGATTTGTCTTAACTCTTGTTAGGAGGAGTTGTAAGCTCCCTGTCTTAGCCTCTAAATGGATCTCCAGCACCCAGAAGGCCATCTTGGCCAATTCCAGAGAGACGCTCGCCACAGGCCACTTCCCTGCTCAGCACGCACGTGGGTAAGGGCTTAGTTGGTTCCCAGTGGTACCCTAGGACTTCCCCTGTTTCAGGTCCCAGGAGTCTTTTGTTGTTCTCTGTGATTCCTTGGGAACCCTCTTCTAGTGAAACCCCCATCTCTGGGGGCCACGGGCTAGCCCTGGCCCATTTTAGACCTATAAATGCTGCCGGGGGGGGGTAGCCCCTCCATTTCCAAAGACTGTCCTTTGGCTTGTCCTCTAAAGTGTTTCAAACAGCCTTCAAGTCAAATCTTGTGCTGGCTCCAGTCAGTCCCTCATCAACCCAAACCTTTGGTTTGAATTTGGCATGCTTGAAACC
>NW_026131536.1:0-38937 GCF_903995435.1 Acomys russatus | reverse complement strand
ATTTGGGGGGAGACACACTGCTCCAGCCGCTCAGATGCTTTGTAGCCTGTGAACTGTAGCCCATTGTTTGTGTCTTAACAGGAGTAATTCCAGAAAAGGCCAGAGCCTAAGCCCTTACAGGAATCCTGTTATAGTCCATTAGTCACCTGTTCATCAGAGCTTTCGAGTTAAGGGTGTATCTTTTTTTTTTTAGACAGTCACAGCTTAGCTAGTGAGCGTGTGTAGGGAAGTCCCACACAGTTGCACTTTCTAGTTTTAACTCTGAGGTTGCGAAGATAAGACAGGAAAGGAGGGAGCGTGAGAGATCAGGTGCTTAGATGGGTAAAGCTGAGGAGGCCAAATTTGGATTGGGTGTCAGAGTGAGATTGCAGTATACTGTGTGTCTCATTGCAGGCATTCCAGTGTACTTGAAATTCTTCTGCGATACTCATTTTTTAGAAACACCATTAGTTTCTTTAAAATGTATATATGTATAAGCATTTCAAAATACTGCATGCATATATTTTTACAAAGTCTCCAAACAATTACCAAAACACAAAAAGTGGAGCCAGCCTCCCTTAAAATCATGTGACACTCTCTAAACATCAGTCTCATTCCATCTAAGATCACTTTTACTCTCCTTCTTAGAATGGCTATCTTGTTTAATTTTGCCACATTGTTGTGTGTGTTGTTTTTCTTTCTGTGTATACTTAGTGTCAAGCATACCATGCCAGGCAGTAAGTAAAGGAATGGATAAAGGAGCAGCTTTTTAAAATAGCCCATGAATCCCATAGATACTTTCTCCAGCTTCAAGAAGGGTGGACATGTGTGGCAGGTACCCTAACAGGCACTGAAAACAGAGTATGTAGTCAGTGGAACTGAAGTCTGGGAAGAGAAAGACAGGCAGCACTAGGAAAGACCTGTTCCTATTGTGTCCGAGCCCGTCTGTCCCCAAGGACACAGGGACCACCAGGCAGAACAAGACAAGTACCACAGGCAGGGCAGTTAGAGTTGAGTTGGAGAAATGGGGTCTTGTTGAGTATGTTACAGAGCTTCACAGTCATAGTTGTTATTTTCAAAAAAGTTACTTTGGTTCCAGTGGCCATAGGAGATGGCTCTGTGGTTAAGACTCGGTGCTACTCTTGTAGTAGAGGATCCCAGCTTGCAGAGACCCCAGCACCCACTTCAGGTGGCTCACAACTGCCTGTAACTCCAGCTCCAGGAGAATCCCGTACCCTCTTCTGGCCTCAGTGGGAACGTTTACTCATGTGCAGAGATACTCATACACATAATTAAAGCAATAAAAACAAATTTTATTTTCTGAGTGAATGCCAGTAAGTCGTAGAGAGATAGTATGTGGTCCAAGTAATCCTTTGCTGGTGGCTTGGACCTGAGTAGTAAGACTATACTGCGGCCTCAACATGCTGGAGAGACAGACTGACTTTTTGATAGCACAGGTAAGAACATGGCAAAGAAGGAATGGGAACACTCAGCTTCCGGCATGAGCCACTGGATATATTGGTGCAACTTACCAAGAAAGGAAGAACAGCTTTGAAGAGAACATGAGTTCAGTTTGGGTTATGCCAAAAGGTGCTTGTAGAGATGGCCAAGCAGACATGTCAAGTGGGTTACTTGACAGACCAAAAAGTGAATAGAGTTGTGGACCAGAAGGGTCACTAGGTCAGGCATCAGGCTAAGACTCTCTGCGCATGTCAAGTATGTTTGGTTTGGGGGTTTTGTTTGTTTGTTTTGTTTTTTGAGATAGGGTTTCTCTGTAACCTTGGCTGTCTTGAACTCACTTTGTAGACCATGCTGGCCTCAAACTCACTGAGCTCTTCCTGCCTCTCCCTCCCTGAGTGCTGGGATTACAGGCATGTGCCACCACGCCTAGCTACATGTCAAGTATGAAAGGATAGTCACATAGAAACCTGAGTGCCAACAGCACTGTCTCAACTCAGCTTTATTTTTCCCTTAAGAAAAAGTAGGACCAACAACTTTCAGCACCTTTCTTGAGACATGAGAAAAAAGTTAAAAGTAGGAGTCTTTGCCACCTTTCCTCAGAACTAAAAGGAAAACCAAGTGTTAATGATGAACTGAAGTAACTACGTGTAAGCAATATCTAATGTCCTAAGCCTTGATCGTGGTAATTATGACTGAAGCATTTGTAGAAAATGATTCATGTGTCATAGAAAGCTGTTAGTGAGTTTAAGGTGATGTGTGCAGTCGAGGCGCTGTTAAAGCAGATACAGTTCATTGTGTCGTGTTGTTAATTCAACATACTCATTCTAAGCTTGTAAGCTTCTTTGTCTTTCCTGTCCTGCTTGGCACCAAGACGTGTTGATTCAGGTTCAGTCCAGTGTGTCTCTTTCCCAGAGGGCAGGCATATTTTTCTAGAATAATAACTGTGTGGTAATGTAACCTTCTTTTGTAGACTACTCACTGACCAGCGCTGACCTGTCGGCCCTGCAAGGCTTCACCTCCCCTGGAATGCTGTCTCTGGGGCAGGCTTCAGCCTGGCAGCAACACCATCTAGGACAAGCAGCCCTCAGCTCTCTAGTGTGAGTGACTGGAAAGTTCCATGAACTTCTGCATATGGCCTGCACATGGTTCCTGTCAGTTTGTCTTTTGCTTTGCAGGCTATCTGAAACAACCATGCCATGATTCTTGTTTATGTAGATAGAAGTGTTAGGGAAAAGTATCTTGGGGGTGGAGGGGGCGGGTGAGACATAATTTCTCTGTGTAACCCTGGCTGTCCTGGACTGGTTTTGTAGACCAGGCTGGCCTCCAACTCACAGAGGTCCTCCTGCCTCTCCTCTGGAGTGCTGGGATTAAAGATGTGCACACCGCAATTGGTGGGGGAAAATATTTTCTTAACATAGCTCTCGGTCGTATTGTTGATGCTGAACAAACCAGGAATTCCTTGAAGGGATTTGGTGAGCAGAATTTTACTTTTAAACAGGGAGAGTCAGATGGTGTCAAGGGGATTCCAAAGCCCAGATGCCACTGCATGCCCCCCTCTCACTCACTCACAGACGAAGAATCCAGTGCTTCCCAGCATCACCTGAGGAAAGAAAAGGTAGCTGAGAACAAGCAGACTCATCTGCCTCCCTTTCCTCCTCCTGCTTTGGAGAAGAGGGCAGCAAGCCTGTGCCTTTTGCTTTCTTCCTGGATCTTAGTAGAGGAAAGGTAGGGTTAAATATCCTGTGTATGAATTAGGTGCTATAGGATTTGTTTGGTTGTTTCTGGCCAGTTCAGAAAAGTATGTTCCTTCTGGGCAAGGTATGAGACAAAAAAGATTTATGGCAATGCCCAGGAGAGACCAGACTTCCTGAACACCAGAAGGAACCAGGACAGGAGAGCATCCTGATCAGGGGCAGCATATCACCAGCTGGCTGCTTTGTACCTGATTAGCACTAGGGCACCATAGCCTCCTGCCCACGGTGCCCAGAGAGACGGCAACTCCTTTTCCTTGCGTGGGGAAAGAACTGCACATGTGGCTTGTAACCAGTAGTGCTCCAGAGAATTGTGTTATGGGTGAAAGTGCAAAGTATCTTAAGGAAATGTTTTGCCTATATAGTTATTGAAGCCCTAGGCCTGTCCTTAATGAAGTCATTAAAAATGGTGGACCCAAAAGCTGGGAATCTGGTGCTACCCAGCTGCACAGAGCTTGAAACTCAGGAGTTGAGTACCATCCCCCATAGGGAGACACAGTGACAAAAACAAATAAATAACAAGAAATCCAGGAAAGTAGAAAGACCTTGAAACTTAGACATGGGGGGAAAGTACTGTCTCCCATACTACCCCAAGCAAGTTCTTAACCATTCTGAAACTATTTTTGCTCTTGTGGAAATTGAGGGCAATTGAATTTACATCTCACAGCTAATGTGAAAAGGTAAGGTGTGCCTGCGATGGGGCCACAGTACAGAGGATACTACGATACACACACACACACACACACACACACACACACACACACACACACACACTCTCTCTCTCTCTCTCTCTCTCTCTCTCTCTCTCTCTCTCTCTCTCTCTCTCTCTCTCTCTCTCTCTCTCTCCCCCCCCCCCAGAAAGGCAGTGTCTGCTAAGCTATGTTGTGAGTTACACAGATGTACCACGAAACCATCTCACCTCTGTTGTTTCTCTACAGGGCTGGAGGGCAGTTATCTCAGGGTTCAAATTTGTCCATTAACACCAACCAGAACATCAACATTAAGTCAGAGCCAATTTCACCTCCCCGGGATAGAATGACCCCATCAGGCTTCCAGCAGCAGCAGCAGCAGCAGCAGCAGCAGCAGCAGCAGCAACAGCAGCAGCAGCAGCAGCAACCGCCGCCCCAGCCTCCGCAGCCCCAACCCCGGCAGGAAATGGGGCGCTCCCCTGTGGACAGTTTGAGCAGCTCCAGCAGCTCCTATGATGGCAGTGACCGGGAGGATCCACGGGGCGACTTTCATTCTCCAATTGTGCTTGGCCGACCCCCAAATACCGAGGACAGAGAAAGCCCTTCTGTAAAACGCATGAGGATGGACACGTGGGTGACCTAAGGCTTCCTGGTTCATGTTTGTTCTTTGTGTTACTGCAGTGAACTGCCCTACATATCTTAAATTGGTGAATAAGGACATGAGTTCAATATATTTATATGTACATACATACATATATATCCCTTTACATATATATGTATGTGGGTGTGAGTGTGTGTATGTGTGGGTGTGTGTTGCATACACAAAATCAGGCACTTATTGCAAACTTCTTGTAGGTCTGCAGATGTATGTCCACATGGCAGACAAAGCACCCTGTAGAAACAGACCAGTCTGGCACTTCCTTGGACTACTTGTTTCGTAAGATAAACAGTTTTTGCAGAGAAACGTGTACCCATATATAATTCTTCCACATTAGCCTGCAGAAACCTAGGGGGCCCCCTATTTGTTTTATTTAACTGTGCGGTGACTGTAGTTACTTCAGAAAAAAAAAATGCTTTGTAGAACAGAGCAGTAGAAAAGCAGGAACCAAGAAAGCAATACTGTACATAAAATGTCATTTATATTAATAACCCAACCTGGCATGGGTCTATTGCAAAGGGGTGCATGGGAAAGGGCTGTTGATATTAAACAAACAAACAAACAAACAATAAACAAAAAGCCCCACACATAACTGTTTTGCACGTGCAAAAAAAATGTATTGGGTCAAAGAAGTGATTTTTAGCTAATAAAAAGAGAGAATAGAAAACACGCATGAAATATTCAGAAATACTAGCCTAGAAATATAGAGCATTAACAAAATAAAATTAATATATTAAGTTATAATTGGAATATGTCAGAAGTTTCTTTTACATTCATATCTTTAAAAATTAAAGAAACTGATTTTAGGTCATGTATATTTTATATGAAAGAAAACACCCTTAATGAATTGATGATTATATATAAAATTATATCCACTACTTTTGAACACATTCTGCTGAATTATTTATATAAGCCAAAGCTGTATGTTGTAACTTTTTTTTTTCCTCTAGAGAATAGCTTTATCTTGTTTTAACTTTTTAGTTTTATTTTAAGAGGGGAGAAAAACAAAAATATCTTGCAAGCAGAACCTTGGAAAAAAAAAGCCATGAACACTTATTATTCTATATGTAAATTAAAAGTTGAGCCAAACTCTTTGTGTATATAGCATCTTAAATATATTATCACCTTTGGTGTAAGTACCTATGTATTGTATGGTCACCAGATTAAAAAGTATATTTTTGTGGATTGCCGCCAATTGGGGGGAAGGCGAAGTCCTTAAGTAGAGTATTCACTGTTTAATATTTACTATTTTGTTAAATATACTGTACTTTGGATTTTAATTATTAGCCCAGTTTTTCAGAGGATTGTGTAAAGGGGTTTCCCCTCACTGGTGGTGAATGTGTGATGTTCTGTTGTAATCTTTGTGCTGTATGGGGTGAGCATCATTATATATTTTATATGTGTACATAAATAGCAAAGTGGCAAAAATTGGTGTTAAGTTCATCCTGCATAAATATAAAATGTGTTGTAACAGATTTTATAAGGCACTATTTAAAATTTGCCTTTTGTGATGGAAAAAAAAACAGTAGAAAGATGACCTAATTTAACTAATATTAGAGAAAATGGCAGAATAGTAGATGAGCACAAAGGTTTTATAAGTGGTAAATAATTAGGGAAATATTTGAGGGGAAAGGGAACTTTTTCTCCTTGACGCTAAAGATAGAATGACGCAGCTGGTTACAAAATCCGCTCGGGTTTTCAGCTGCCCCATGGATAGAAAGCACGGTGTGTAGGGAGCAGCTCCATTACGGTGCAGACCCTTGACACAATTCTTGTTGTCCTGACGAAACTGGTGCCACCCTCAGCTTGGATTTTGAACAAGGCCTTACTTTCACAGGGAGACAGCTCGTTGGTGATAGCAAGTTCATCCGTTTACTGGGCTTGTGCCATGAACAAAATTCAAAGTCCTGTATATCTTTTATCCTAGATTTTTAAATACTCCTTTTCCTGAAAAAACTTAAGAAGGGTTTAAAAATGGCTGCAATTTTATATTGAACAATGTTAAGCAGCTACCTGCAGTTTTTACTTACATTTTTGCTCCCCCCTAAATTATGCTCTTTTTGATGTCTCCTCATCTGCTGTTGTGACAACTCATCAGCCAGGTTTCTTACTGGCACATAGGTATTAGGTACATACCCCGTGGCCAGCACAGGCTGCACAGTGGAGAGCGCTTCACTGACAGTTTGGGTAGCACATGTTAGTAGCCAAAAAAGTGGGGGTGATGTTTTGTCTCCTCTCTCTAGTCTGAACATTTGGCTTTTACTCAGAAAAGTTTAGGTTTATTTTTCTTGACATGTACTGAATTGACTTACAGGCACATACTTCATAAGGTCATACCTAATTAAAACAAGACAGTCTCCCAACACTGAATTTCAGGATAACCCTTACCACTTTGTAAACCATTTATAGCTTTGAAAGTGTTAAGTGACCCTTTGGTTATTATTTATGCATGTTCATGAACTTCTGCTGTGTATCGGGATAGGAGTTAACACCTTCACATTTACTGTCTATTTTCTTGTGTGCCTTATGAGATGGCTTTTCTGACTGTATCTCAATAGTCTTTCTTTCTATGCAGGTTTATAATCAGTACAACTACTGTTTTCTAAAGTAATATTACACAAGGCTCGGAGTTTGTATTTAAATTACACTGACCAAGTCACAATGTATTCCGTTTTCAGGAACTGAATATCTTATCTGACTGTTAATCTTTTCCCGTATGCCCAGTGTGATTTGGAGCATATGGGCTTGACATCCTTCACCCAGACACTCATGTGTGAACACATCCACATCCACAGCTCTCAGTGGGAGCCATCCTAGCGTGGGAGGACACTGACGGTGTGTCTTTAAAACTGACTTTTCTTACCCTTTGAGATTCATGTGTTTTGTATAGGACACCATCACAGGAAAATTTTCTCCCTTCAGATAACATATTTTATTATGAAAAAGAAAAACAAAAAAAGCTTAAGTTGCACTGGATATAGGAAGTCCCCACCAGCTTTACTTCCTCAGAACTCTAAGTGGTTCTACACTGAGAGTGAGCGTCACCATTGTGTGAACACAGGTGGTCCCAGTCAAAACTCCATCTTTTGAGCCCTAATTACATCCATTGTGTTATAAAACTAAATCAGGGGTTTGTTCTGAAAGAACAATACATGTTTCACCATTTCCTTTCAACTGTAAAGACGACTGATAATGTATTAACATAATTTCTGTATTAACCATCATGCGCACAAGAAATACATAGTAAATACGGAACCTGAAAACTCCTGGCATTGGATCATAAAAAGCTAGATGATTAGAATGTGAAAAAGACTTTACAAATGTAAAACTTTTATTTCTCTGTAGAAACTTTCTTCACTTTGCTGTGCAAGAAGACACTGCTTTGCTATATTTAAAATGGCTTTTTTAAAAGAGATTTATGTATTTGGTAAATGTTTGTAGTCAACAGTTCACACAAAGAAGCTGTACACGGTTTGATCATGTAAAACCGTTTGGCGGCACAAGCTGGACTTTGTTGCCATCCTTGAGATGAACCTTTTAAGAAAAATAAGTTAATCTCAATTTTTCCCTGAATGTGTTGTTTTTCTTCATTATACAATAAATATTATAGTGAAGTTTTTATCAAATGGTTAAGACAATGCTAGAGGTTGTTGTAAGCTATTTGTCTCCTGCACTCACTCCAGTAAAGATGGCCTGGCTTTTACCATACATCCAGACTCTGTCATGTTTGCCTGGAGAAACAGTAAGTTCTGTCCCCCAGTACCAACCTGGCTATGTTGCAGCTCAGTTAAATCCATTGGGTCTGTCAAGAACTGCTCTACTCACAGAATAGCCAGAAGTGTTGAGGGGAGTGGATGTCGGCACTTTTTACAGTGTGTGATTACTTTTATCCAGATTGTATTGAGTTGGCAAGAGACAGGTCTACTTTGGAGTTGTGTTTTACAGAGATAGATGTCTCATTACATCACACCAGTTTGGTCCTTGCCATTTTCTGATAACTAAGCCAGAAGCCAGAAAAGCTCCAAACAGTTGTCCAAACCCACAGTTTAAAAAGTCCTCTTCCTCTCCTTTGCCTTGTGAGCCAGCTCCTAGCTAAGCAGATTCTTGATGTCAAATCAAGTTAATTTTTTGCACTGGTGTTGCTTGCTGGCTATAATGGGGCTCTTGTTAGCAGGTTTTGAAAGCTGTTTGAATCCTGTGGCTAAAAATATTCTCATCACAGCTGCAGCTCCTTAATATCAATTCACTGAGTTCCTAGTCAGCTCCCATGGGCGCCTTGCTCTAGCCTTTATCTGGGTTTTAAGCTGATTGTGTGTCTGAATGGCACCAGCCAAGAGAGTGATTTGTGGGGCCCCGTGCCAGCTGGAGGGCTGCAGCCCACCCCAGCCACCTGTCCAGATGAATGCCACTTAGCTGGGGATGGGTCTGGTAGTGGCTGGAATGAGGTGCTACATTCTGGCAAGAACAGCCCAATTCTGGAATTGATGATGTCAGTGTGTCTCACTACGATTGCTGTCCCTTCACCAGAGTGAAGGTTCCTGCCAGCCTTCACTGCTGTCTTCCCTTTGTAATCGGTATGTATCTTGGAGGAAACTTGAGTATTAGGTTACCCCAACTTTTACCCACTTTGTATCTTGCCCTCAGCAGTCATTAGTGTTTATCAATTGGGATTAATATCCCATCGATTGAGATTAAACTCAGGTATGGCTGGCCTTCCCGCTTACTTGGTTGCATCTTTAGAGATTAACAGCAATGTACTTGTCAGCAGGTTGTAATCTGTCATTTTGTTCCACAAACTTGCAGTTTGGGCCTTTAGGAGCACCGTCAGGTCGGCACACTAGTTCTTAGTGCTTCCAGCCTAGGCTTCAGCATATCCTTGCTCTTAGCACCTCAAGATGCTCCACACTTGAGTTTTTTCTCTCGACGAGGGCCAGGTGCTTCCTCAAGCATCCAAGATCTTGAAACCAAGATCTGGGCAGAAGGTGTGCTCGTTGTTTCTGGGGTGTTAGCAGCATTGGGTTCTGTCCACACACTGGAACTATGGGCATGCTCACTCACAGACATGCCTAAGGCTGTTCAGAGCCCACTTGGCTGCACCCTTGTATTCCTCTTGCCACTTATATGTAGCTTGCTTGCTTCACTTCTGGGAAGAACCACAGCTCCTCTTACCTATGATCTTTTGGCACACTCTGTTCTAGTATATACAGAAAGTAGTTGCAAACTCCCCAGCTCACCAGGGAACACACACATTTACTCGCTACATTACAGCATGTGAGAGATTGAGGCTGGGGTTTTTCTTTTCTTTTTTGAATATTTATGTATTATACAGTGTTCTGTCTGCATATAATGCCTGCAGGCCAGAAGTGAATACCAGATTAGATTATAGACTGTTGTGAGCCATCATGTGGTTGCTGGGAATTGAACTCAGGACCTTTGGAAGAGCAGCTAGTGCTCTTAGCCTTTGAGCCATCTCTCCAGCCCCGAGGCTGGGGTTTCTTTGCTCTGGCTTTGCATTACCCGGTTGAGATCGTGCTTAACAGTTACGTTGTTCGTGTCCCCTTTGTGTATGCTTCATTATTACACAATTGGGCTCTCCTGTAGGTGTTTTTGGTCTGTCTTGTGTACCCTTCTGCCATAATTGGCTTTATGTACTTGTGTGTCACATCTATGAATGGCATCCTAAGAACTTTGTGTGGGGTAGTGTTGAGGATTGAACCCAGACCTTGCACATGGTAGGCAAGCATTCTACTGAGTTATACCCCCAGATCCCTGTGTACAGAAAGATCTCAGAGCAATGTCAGTGTCACGTTGGTACCTCAGGTACCCATCCTCCACACTCAACAGCCAATCTTTACTTTACCTTGTAATTCTTCCTGCTTTTCCTTTGTACAAGTCAGCACCTTTGGTATATCTGAAAATCACTCCATTATAACAGTGAGTTTATAGAAACCAACATCATTGTTTTTATAGCATCCTAGCATCCATTCTGTGGATGTGCCCTAGGTTCTCAGTTTCAACCTATAGAAGCTTATAAACTTAGGTATGTTTAGAAATGAGCCTCAGAAGAAGCAATATGACTCTCAGGTAACTGCCCCAGAGCACAGCATAAAAGTTAAGAAGAGACAGCAAAATAAGACATCTAACTAGATAGTGCCATGTCTAGCATCTAACAAGATGCTAACCAGGCCTTAAGGAAAACAATGAAATCTATAGGCAGGAGTGGAGAGATCACCAATAGGTTCAGAGTGACACGTGTGATAGAATTAGCCCATGGGGATATTAACGCAGTTCTTATCAATAAATGTTTGGAACATGAACTCAGTGATGGAAAAACTGAAAGGTATAAAAGTTCTAGGAATTAAAAATACCTAAAAGAAAAGATGCCTTTAATGAGATGATGGCACTAGATATCACAAGGAGAAAAAGCAATGGAAACCACACAAGTAAAATCATGTGAAGATGAATTTAACCGTAATGAGATTTACACCACCAAACATCTAGTTCTCTGTGAAATTAGAGAGGAAGAATCAGGGAAATTGAAGAATGACTGCAATTTTCCAAATGAAGCTGGATGGACTCACAGAAGACAAGAGAATTAAGAATACCGAGCATAGTAAGTAAGGAAACTTGATCCAATGCTATCAGCCTCCCCATGTCGTCATGTGTCCTCTCTAATTCCCCTGAACTAATGCCAAGCCCTGAAATGTAGAACCCAGGTGTTGTACATCTGGCCCCAAACCATTCTGACGACATTTCTCCCAATTCTATCTACACCCACTACATGCCCGGTCACCAGCTACTTACAACCCACATTGTCCACCCTCTCTAGTCCTTTGATCACACTAAAGAACATCTCTTTAAAAAGCACCTGTCCACTGTGTCACTGACTCCCACTGCCCTGCCAAGTGTCAGCTACGGAAATCTAGAGAACCTATGACACATTACCCATCCCCCTCTCTGGGTCTAAAGCCTTCACATGCCCGCCTAGCTTATCAGCCAGCACCTTGAGGGCAGGGGACAGGTCTGGTTATAACGTCAGCTCTTGGTATTCTGAAAGGTTAATGAAGAACTAAAGCGTATGTGGATGGATGGATTACAGATAAAATGTAGATGTGCTCCTTATTCAGGGCAATGAAATACTACCTTGAAATAACCAAATGCAGCCAGATGTGAAAGTGGTAGCTCTAAAGAGGCAGAGGAAGGCCTAGTCTTAATAGAAAATTACGGGCCAGGGCTGTCTCAGTAATAAAGTTTTTAATTGAATTAAATAACCACTTTATGAAAAGTTGGGGGAGTCTCCCCTGGTTCATGTCAAGGCCTGGGGAGGTGTTAAGAGGCACTACTGACACCAGTGCCCACTGGTGGAGCAGTCTCTGGAAACTTCTACAACTCTGAGCAGGTCTAGGAAGGAGCATAGGTCATAGGTTGCAGCTGCCAGCACCATGCTGTTTCTTCTAGAGGCAGTGGGAGGCTGGGAGGTAAGCCTCACAAGTCCTCAGCAGCTGCACTGAGCCACCCTGCTTTGCAGGCCTATCCACACTTCCCATGAGTCCCTGCTCAGTCTGGTGAAGCCAGCCAACCCTTCCCCCCTGAGAATGAGCAGGAAGCAGTAAATGCGGAGTCTTAACAACACAAGCCAGGCTGACTTCTTTAGAAAGGGGAGGTGCACAGCAAGAGCCTGGGGCACCTTGCCCAGACCCAGCAAGAGGCAGAGGTCACTGTCAGCTTCTCCAAAGCTGTCCCTCGGTTTTAACTCTATTACCAATATCCACAGATGAGAAGAGGCCGTCAAGTTTTCCTTCACAGAAGAAATGATTTTATTCCACTTGAGAAAAAGACAGAAATACAAGTTACAACTGTAACTTGTTTCAAAGTCAGTGACATACTGACTCTATCACATAGCACCTCAGTCTACCAAGACACAGACTGCACCTCTGAGCCAAGCCCACCCCTTGTCCTTAGCAGGCAGGGACACTGACAGTCGTTTTGGCCCCACCGAACCCCAGGGCCACTGACACTGCATGTTCTACTTAGGAGCCCACAGAAGAATGTGTACGGACACTCACAACCAGTCCCCAATACTTGAGACAGAACACAGAAAACAAACAAACAAATAAAAGCCAGACATTCTTTGTCTGCAAAAGTGATTTTCCCATGGGACTCTGAGCCCTGCCTGGTGACATTAATGGTGACGTTTAAGAGAAACTTCACAGCCACAGAGGTCATGAGCACCCCGAGAGAAACCACTTACACAATCAAGATCTTTATCGTATCACAGTTCATGGGTTCGTTTGTGGCCTCAGAATATTTAATTATGTAGACAATTTCAATTAGCTATTTGAACCCTGGGCAGATCATTTTAACAGACCTAACGTCTGGCTCAAGTACAGATTTCCAGGCAACTGGCCAGCCATTGCCCTAGCCCACCTTCTGAGTGTCTGCTAGCCTTCTGTTCCCCCATCCCTGCTGTGACAAGGCAGGCTGGCTTAGCCCTTCCTCCCACACCCCTTGCAGGACATGAACAGTGACTGCCTTCAGGGAGTCCCTGAGAAAACCTTGTGCTTCTTCCGCCCTCTGTTGTCGGGTGGTGCTCTCTTTATAGCTGTTCACTTGCTGGGGGTTGGAGATGTCCCCCAGAGGCAACTATCTTCAAGGCTTAGTCCTCATCTTGGCATTGGGAAGGAGTAGAACGTTTAGGAAAATGGCGCCTAGCAGAGGGAAGTCAGGACACGGCAGGTCACTGCAGGTAACACTGGGTCCCAAGCTCCTTCTCCCCCTCTCTTCCTGGTCACATGGACAATCTGTTCCACTGCACACTCTCCTCGATGTGTGTTCTTACCACAGGCTCCCAAAGCAGGCCATGGATTGAAGCCATAGCCCAAGACAAACCTTTCGTACTCAAGACTGTCTTGTTACGGTAACGGAAAGCTGACTGATACAGTGTCTGGTTTTAACTGAGACACGGCATCTCTAAGGACATAACCCAAAGAAGAGAGTCAAAAGAGACAGCAGGATGAACACTCTGCTTCGGGGCACGTGGTGGGGGTGGGAGTGGGGCCACAGGCTTGCCTCAAGTGGACATGTGTTAGAACCTTAATGGTAGAAGTAGTCCCTTCTACCACCTGCCAGTCACAGCTGCTCCCCAGGTGCCAACTAGGGGAATCCAGGGATCCATCACCACAGATGCTCCTAATGTGAATCTGGGGGGGGGGGGTGTAGCCTAAATCAGAGGACGGCAGCTTGGATTCAAGGCTTTCTCACTTCTCAAGTGGCACGGCCTTCAGTGGAGGCAAGTGAGGAGGCAAACAACCAGGCTGTCACAACGGTGACTTGTACTCTACAACTCAGTGACATACTGCGTAGCACCTTAGTTTATCCAGACACAGGACATGTCTCTCAGCTCACCTCTCCCCTTAGGAGGCAGGGACACTGCGACAGTCATCTGAGCCCACCCAACACCGGGGACACCCCTACTGCAGACCCTTTGTCACGTTCTACTTAGGAGCCCTCACAGAATGGCTGTACAGACACTGCCAGGCCCTACGTGTCTTGGGAAAGTGGCATGAATTTCATGTAAATGTCTCTCTTGCTGGGGTGGTGGACGTCTGGGCTCCTGCATCCTTGGGGTTAGGCCAGCCCATTCCTCAGGGCATACAATCCAGATCGTCATGGTAACTTCTGTAACTGTCCATACACCTCAGGAAACAAAATGCAGCATCCCCCAGCAAACAGCTGGCGACAGCGACATACATCAACCGATGGCCAAAGCCTGCTGATTCTAGGGGGGAAAAAAAGGAGCTTAGGCCCCTGCCTGGGTGGTTGGGCCGACCTTGCTGTCTGAAGCAGAGATGGTGGGCATTGGAACTGCCAACCTGTGGGCTTGCCCTGGAACAGGGCTCAGTGTCGTCGAGCTGTTGGGGACGACAGTTGCATTCAAGCTACTTGGGGCCTCCCCGGTGGCTTGTATCTTAAGTAGACGAGATAGAAGACTGGCAGCACAATCCCAATGAGCAGCATAAGGAAGACGGCGTTCCACCAGGGGATCCCACAGTCTGCGCCATCAGCCGCTGGCTTCTGGGCTGTGGGGAGCAGCGGCTGGACCTGGGGCCTCCACACAGCAGCTGTCCGTGTGGAAGACGTCGGACTGCACAGCCCGCTCAATGTTCTCATCAATTCCCTTGAAGAAGTCTGTCAGCTGGTTGCCCTGAGCAGCTGCCCCGGTGCTATCTTCATCTTCTGGCAGTTCGACCACTGTCACTCTGGTTTTGGAAGACGGGGGCCCCAGGGGCGTTAGTTCTTGGTGGTTCTCTGTGAGGATGCCGTGATTCCTCACTGGAATCTTAATGACTTCAAAGCATACAGGTCTTGTTCTCTGATGAAGTTGTTCACCGTCTTGATATCTGCAACCTACAGAAGCCATGCATTATAAACATGCGATGCTCCTTAAAACCAGTACCAGCTGAGCCCCTCGGCCTGCTGGGGTCCCAGTGAGGAAGCCCAGGAAGGCTGGAAGCTGCACCTACAGCCAGCTTCCTTTCAGCTGAGTAACTTGGGCTTCAGTTTGATCTTTGGCTTTTAGCTCTTAATAAATAGCTTAGAAAACAACTGTTCTACTTCGAACAATTTCAGACCGATTGTGGATGTGTTGTGCCTACAAGGAAAGCCACAGGTGAAACCCTTCCCTGTCTAACTCTCCCATCTCACACCAGAAATCCAGCTGAGCAAGTGGCCAGACAAGCTCACCAAAAGCCCCCAGCTGACCCTGGGCACCCATTCAGAGTCTCCAGCCCTGACAGCTTCCTCGGATGCCCCCTCAGCATTCTCCCAGAAACAGGGTAGGCATAGGAACTTATTTCCTGAATGGAAGTTAATTCACCTTGGGGAGACTACACTTCTCTCTAGAAGAAGGTTAGGACATCAGCCATCAAGGCAGGAGCTTCAGAGTGGGTCATGGGAACGTGACTGTGGATTTTATCAGGCAACACGAAGCTAACAGAAAAGGAGGGACAGGAAAGCCAAGTTTTTAACTCCCTTCTAGCTACTTTGAAAAGAACTTCTCTAAAACATAAGTACAACCCACAGAGTTTACTATTCAAGTCTAGGATATATATGATCATTTTTTCAGCAACCACTACCACTTTTAAGAGTCCCACTGAATGGGCTCTGGGAGCGCTTTTTATCTTGCCCTGAAACTAACAGAGTGGATGGGCTTGGCAGCTTTCTTTCTCTGTGCACTAAATGAACAGCACGTGCATTTACCTCCAAGAGGAACTGGGCTAGTTGGTGGAGACATTAAATAGCCATTCTGGACTTGCTAGAGTTCATCATCCTGACAGGCCTGCTCAGTCTATCTTGCAAGACTTTGTTGGGAAGGCTTTGTTTTTCAGTCCAAGGTCTATAAAGCATATGTTATGCTCACAGAAGCAGATCAGAAGAGCCAAACACAAAGGCCAGTGCAATGCAGAGACGCTATGTGTCCCTGGAGACCAGCCTCTAGTACTTTGGGAAAGACTCCATACCCACACACAATCTTTTTGTTCATTTGGATCTTGTTAGATAAACCACAGACAATGTTTAGGAGTAAAGTTTTTTGTTTTTCCTTTTTTAATTGTGTAGCTGATGCAGCCTGGTGACAGCTGCTGTCGGAATGCAGCATGAGGTTAGCAGCGTGAAACAAGTTGTTTCGATGAGGGAGAAAGAGCGATTCCAGAAACGCTTTCCTACTTACTTTGCCACTGTTAATCACTCTGAGTGCTAAAAACATAATTAAAGAGAAGATAAGGTAGTATACAAATGCACAGCACAGAGGCTAGACATGCAGTTTCTAACAGAGAGAAGGAAAAACTCTACCAGTCAGATTAGCTTACTGCCAAGAAAGGTCAGAAGAATACACAAGTTGTGAGAGAAGCCAAGCATGCCACAGAAACTTGGATACATTGCACCTACCGTCTCCAGGCCCTAAGATCTTAAATACAATGTGCTCAAAAGATCACACAGTTCAGAGTATCACTGTGCAGGGCAGGGCAAAGGAAACACGGCCTTAACTGAAGTCCCAGCTAACCCTTTCTGAGATCAGAGTTCTGAATGAAGGGTGCTTCCATCAGCTTCCATCCCTGGCTATGGAGGATTCTAGTGGGGGGGGGGGTGGAGTGAGGGTGTCAGGAAGGACAAGGGCCCCTCTTACAGTGACTCCCCTGTGTCTCTCTCGAGTCAGCTTACTTTGCAACCATACTGGAGAGCCAGCTTGTTGAGGCTGTCCTCCTGGGCCAGCTCGCGCTGCAGCAGCAACCATGTTGTTGGTTCCGGGCTGCTGCGGGTGTTGGCTGCTGCTCTTCTGGCGCTCCTTGCCCCGAGGTCCGTAACACCACACGGTGTGACTCTTCCTCAGAGGAGTCCCCAGAGTCTCCACTGTCATTCTTGAACATGTAAACATGGCTGCTTGGAGTCCTACAGACAACAGCTGGGCCTTGGAAGGTCTTGGCTAACACTTCCTTTCTGCCTCATTTTCTTAACTGAAAATCAAACCTGGGGTTAATTCCACACAAATACTGCACATTCTCCTCTGGCTCCTAAGAACTGTCTCATTAGTAATTTCCTAATAGTGCAAATATTCAGCAAACAGCATCATGACAGATCAAGAACATCCTCATCCTAGGCCACCTGGTACTGAGGCAGAATAAAATCACACGTTTTCTAACTGCTTAGTATGGGGGAGGTTCCTTACCTTCCTTCCCCCAGCCCTCCCCACACCACTTATGTCTCAGAGCACCCGGAACGCTGGTTCTCAACTCCCTGACACTGAGAATCGTACATTCTGAGTCTTTGTACAAAACCTCCTTAGGCATCCCAAGGTGTCTGCAGGAAAAAAGATCACTACCAAGGACATAGGCAGAGAACAACCATAGGTCTCTTATTTGACCCTGGTGACTTGACCGAAAAGGCAAGCATGGAAAAACGCCTATCAAAAGTTTAGTTTGCCCATTCCTCACGGTCACTCCGCACTCATTTCACTCCATGGTCCCCTTTATTGTCACCTGAAGCAAACTCCAGAAACCACAACTAACTTTCCCTTCCAAATAGCTCCAATGGAACTCTGGGCATTCCTGCGATCCCTTCTGAGTGGCCCTTTAAGGGGACAGCAAGCCTAGCGCATCTCCTCTGGTCTCAATTGTGAGCTCCTGACACCCGGGGCGGTCAGAAGAGGCCTCAGTTTCCCTTCAGTGACAGATGGGGTGTCCTTAAGCAGAAGACAAAACAATTTGAGACCGCCCCGCCCCTGGGCCTAACAGGCTGGGCCCCAACTTTCCAAGGAGCACACATCCTGCCACCTCCGCAAGCTGGCACCAGGCCTACGTGGACACGGGGCACCGGCCCTATAGTGCAGACCACCACAGAGTCCACGGTGACAAGCGACCACCACGAGCCTTGGCCCCCCCAAGTCAACCCCGCAGCCCCTGCTCCAGGTCCCCGGTACCCTCGCTCCCAGGCTCCACCGCCGCCTCGTCCGCGATTGGCTGCAAAAAACGGTCTTCCGGGGTGGGGGACTGAGTGGTTAACCAATGGCTTCAGAGGAGGGCGGGCACTGGCGCAGCGGCAAGGTGCTGAGAGGTCAGAACTCACCCTGCTCGAAGGGGCGGGTCCTGATGGGCGGGGATCCAGCGCGGTGCCTGGACCTTCCCTCCTGACTGGTTCGCCCAGGCTGTGCCCAGTTTCCACGTCTGAGCCAGGTGTGAAACTTGGCCTCCTTTATGGTGTCCACGGCTTTCTGCCTCCGTCTTCTTCCCGGAAGGAGAGACCTTTGACCCATGTGTGTCTTGATCCGTGGCCAGGAGCGTCCTCAGTATGGGCGGCGCGCCACTCCGGAGGCCTGCCGCCGGGAGCCAGACCTGGGTTTTTTGACCCTGGTATCCTTTGAGAGGCTGAATGGTTGCCAGCCCCTTGCCTGGAGATAAAAGTTCAGGGATGTGAAATATGCCATGAGAACACAGACCAAAATTACATAAACGAGGATATATATCACATGGCTACCCAGAAAAGCCCCTGCTATTCGAAAAGGGAGGAGAACCTGTGGTGTTGTTTTGCAGCAAGCACAATCAAGGGATTAAAATCCTTAATGGAGTAAGATTCACCCAAAGATACGGAAGAAACTAAGAGACATGGGCCGGTAATATACCAAAGGAACACAGATGGCGGGCATCTGAACCAAGGTGTTAAGCCTCTCTGGGAATCAACGTTTAAAACCAGCCCAGACATGGCTTAGAATAAAACTAAAACAACTACTTTTATCCTTCTCTCTTCTTCTTCTTCTTCTCTTCTTTCTTCTTCTTCTTCTCTTCTCTCTTCTTCTTCTTTTCTTCTTCTCTCTTCTCTCTTCTCTCTTCTTCTTCTCTCTTCCCCTCCTCCTCCTCCTCCCCTCCTCCTCCTCCTCCTCCTCCTCCTCCTCCTCCTCTCTTCCTCCTTCCTCCTCCTCCTCTTTTTTTTCCCCCCAGACAGTGTTTCTCTATGTAGCCTTGGCTGTCCTGGACTCCAGCTTTGTAGACCAGGCTGGCCTTGATCTCACAGATCCGCCTGCCTCTGCCTCCCTGAGTGCTGGGATTACACGTATAGGCAACTACGCTGGGCAAAAACTAAAAATCTTATTCTGAATGTCTCAGGCCAGGAAGGCACCGGGCCATGGTCCTCTCTGCCAGCCACAGAATCCTTCTGTCTAGTTTTAAACATCTGGTCTTCGTTTCCCTTGCCACCCAACCTAGGAGACTAACCGTTCCCTCTGACACACACTCATGTGGCCCACTGAGGTGTCTGTGGTTTCTGACCATTTCCCAGGCTCGGATGGGACTGCATCAGAAGAGGTATGGCCCACCCATCCAAGTTGGCCAGGGGCCCAGCCACAAGAACAGGCCCACTGCTCTGATCCCAAGGCGGTGGAGACCAACCCCCCAGGCGGAGATGTCCGCTCCAACCCTTGTCAAACATGTTGTCCCCTCCCAGGTCCGTCCTTCCCCTGAAAAGGATGATGAGAGGTGTCAAGGGCCAGCTATTTTGTTTTCAGGATATGGCTCCAAACTCTAGCGCTGAGCTGGAACTTCAGTGGAATTTCAAAAGCTTTGCCTTTTCATTTTGTAGAGAGAAATTTAAGAGACACAGGGGCTTGCTGCAGGCCACACAGCAGAAGCTACAAGCCATGCCAGGAGAGAATCAAAGTCTAAGCCAGTTAAACACTCACCAACTGTGACCTTGACCCAGTCCCTAAGCTTCCTGAGCTTTGGTCCCCTTCTTCTGATGTGTTGTCCCTGAAGCCTGGAATGGCTTTAAAGTCCTGCCTGGGACAATTCCAGAGTATGCTGGTTGTCACAGCACAACACTTAGTGTCTGGACATGCTCTGCACTCCCAGGAGTGGCAGTTTGCTCATGGTCTGTGTACTTGGCACACACTCCTCACGAAGACCCTAGTCCTTCACAGAGGCCCAGATGACTGTCAGTAACCAAGGTAACCCTGACCAATCAATCAGCCAAGCTGGTCCAGGGCAGTGATGTGTTCTCTAGTGAGTCAGGAAAACCCAGTGGCTGTTGGCATCCAGCCTTCTTCCCATAAGTGGAAAGAGTGAAACTCTGTGATTTTTCACTTGTTGACAAATCATATTCAAAATATAATCTTTGCTGGGTGGTGATGGCTCATGCCTTTAATCCCAGCACTTGGGAGGCAGAGGTAGGCAGATCTCTGAGGTCGAGGCCAGCCTGGTCTACAGGGCAGTTCCAGGACAGACATGGCTACACAGAGAACCCTTTCCTGAAAAACAAACAAGCAAGAAGCCCTTTAGAAGCATGGCTGCCAGTTGGCAGCACCAGCATAACACCAGTGTTCATGGAGGGTACTGACAACAGGGAAGGGATATGTTGTGTTTTCTATGTAAAATACCATAAAGACGTTAAGGAGAGAAAGAGAAAAGGATGTTAAAGAGGGGTAGAGGAGATGCTCAGTGCTCAAAGCACTTGCTGCACAAGGTCCTGGGTTTGAATCCTCAACAGTTCTCTGCGGATCTGTAACCCCTCAGCTCCATGGGAGGATGGGAGGTAGAGAGAGAAGAATTTCTGGGAGCTTTGGGGCCAGCTAGCCTGGAGTACTCAGTGGCGAACACCAAAAGATCCTGTCTCAAACATGTTGGAATGCACACAGGCCTCTGACATTGTCCTCCAACTGCCATACATGCGCCATGACACACATGTGCTCACACTTACACATGTGAATATGCACACACAGAGAGACAGACAGACAGACAGAGACAGAGAGAAACAGACAGAAATTTAAAAGAAAATTCAAAGTAATTATCATGAATTGGATAGACGTGTTTGCCATCTCTGATGTGTTCGTATCTTTAATATACAAAAAGCATTTGCAACTAAGCAAGAAGAGACATGCCAGAGAAAAGTTGCCAAATCACACAAGGAACTCATAAGAAATAGGGGGGGGGGCGGGGAAGTCCTGTTATCCTTACAGCCAAGTACATGGAGCCCAGATGACTTCAATGTAGTCTTTACAGGTAACAGACATGAGAATGGCACATTAGTGTGTGTGTTCTGTGGAACATGGTTGGGCAAGTAGACCAAGGAGTCAGTCTAAATAGGAACCCTTGTAAGATCAGAAAGCAGTTGCTTTTACACTGTCTTACGAAAGCCTATGACTCTGAGCTTAGGGAGTCACCACGGAAGTCATCACTCAGCATTCGTTAAAAGATTCAGCTACCAAAACATTCCTGACAGTGAGGAACAGGGAAGTAGAATCATTTAGCTCACTCATGGGGTGAGAGGAAGCATAGCCACTCAATCTAGAAGCACAGTTAATGGCATGGAAAGGCTGTTGGTTAGGAAGAACTGCCTTAACCAATATCCCCAAAACCATACGAAGAGGAAAGTTCCCATGGCAGCACCCCGCAGACACCCAGGGGTAGCGGGTGCATGCTCATGGCAAGCTTCTTATGCCTGCGTTGTGTTTATTCGCCTTCTCCATCTTGCCTGCCATAAGGAGGCAAGCACCTGTCACAGTGATTCAAATCACATGCTTTCAAGGAGTCCTACCCTGAAGCCAGCACTCCCACCTAGTACCTCCAGGAAGTGTTTCGCACTTGAGTTTTCTCCTCTATGGACTGGGATCTGCAATAACCCCTGCTATTGTGAAGATTAAACTTTGCTGGGATGACCTCTGGCGAGTGTTCAGTAGGAAATGCTGGCTACAGTGTCCTCAAGAGGAGAAAGCAAGCGAGAAGCACAGATATTCAGTATTCATTAAAGAAATCCATATTCAGGCTTGCCATGGACTGACTTCTGTGTCCCCTTTTGTTCCTGCTGAAGTCCTGCCCTCTGAGTCAAGCTTTTAGAGAGCCTTAGAGAAATGGGATCAGTGTCCTCCTGAAGGGGATGTGGCTTCCTTGAGAGAAGGCAGCAGGCTGCTACCTAGATGAGAGCCCTTCCCAGAACCACACCAGGCCACCACCCTGACTGGGGAACTGTGGGAAATGAGTCTGAGGCACTTCATCAAAGCAGCTGAAGGTGGCCGAGACTGGGCCCTGACGTGAGCATCTGGTGTGCCCAGCCTAATCCTAGACAGGGGCAGGTTTCTCAGGTGAAGTTTAATCCCCCTTGTCTGTGGATTCATTTATAAGGCACTCAGTTGTCCCCAGGGCTGAGGATGGGGAGGTGCCTGGAGACAGGAACCTGTTGGACAGGGTAAGCTGTGCTAGTAGATGCCAGCTGGGGCCCCTACCCTGTAGACTTCCTTGGGGAGGGTAATACCTTCTGAGATGAACTGTTTGAGAGGTTTCCTGTGGACCATAACAGGCTACTTCTGGCCACTTGTCCTTGCCTGCTACAAGTCAGGGCTGACCAAAGGTCCCCGTTTTAGGGTAGTTCTGTTTTCTCAGAGTCACAACATCCCTTCCTGTATACTGTGAGTCAGCATCTAAAGGTTTTTGAGGTAGGGCTTAATGGCCCCTTTGTTCCTGTGAGGAGTAAGATCTCATCTCCAGGATCTCTCCACACCCCATTTTTCTAGTCTTTCATCTTTCTCTGGTTGACCTTTGAACTCCAGCATCTGAGAGTGACATTGAGGTTTGGAAGGCCCAATGGGGCACCTGACAGCTTTCCAAATCACACATCACTCAGATCCATTGAATCTAAACGAGGTTCAGTTTTCACGTTTCCTCAAGACATCAGTGCTCGGTGGTGATACTGCAAAGACCCTGGGCTCTGGAAAAGTTGGCTGCACTAGTTCCACTGTCATCGTTTATCCAAGACAGGAAGACCAGAACAGAAAGAGACACAGGCAGGTTAGTCACAATAGTCCAGGTCAATCCATGAATTGCAGAGTTGATGGTGGCGCTTCTACAATAAAATATCCCCCAGCAATGAAAAGTGACCCATGATGCATGTTGCCCTCTGAGCAAATCTAAGAAGCATGAGGTCAAGCGAAAGAAACCAGACTCCTTAAATGGCATTGTGGAGCTCGCAAAATAATAGGAACAGAAATCAGATCAGGGTTATCAGAGATGGAGGCAGCGGGGGAATGAGATTTGTTTGCAAAGCAGCTCATAGAACTTTCTGGGAAAAAAATACCAATGGTCTAATCTCAATTGCAGTACTGGTCAAAACTTATGTCATGGTACTCAAAGAAGATGAGTTTAACTACTGAAATTACTTTTCAGTAAGCTTGAGCTAAGAGGGGTTGTGTAACCCCTCAAAAAATTAAGCATGGACTTAGGTGAGTCAGTCCACTTCTGGGCATATAACAGAAACGACTGAAAGCAGGTCTGTTCCCCAAATGCACATGGCAGAATTCTCATAGTACAAAAGGTGGGACCAGCCCAGGCACCTACCAGCAGGTACATGGGTGCAGCAAACATGACGTAGGCAAACATGGAATATCACTTAGCCCTGAAATGGGAAGAACTTCTGACACACACTACCACATGGACATTATGTTAGGTGAGGTAAGCTAATTAGAAAAGGGCAAATAGCCTGTGACTTCATTTACATGGGCTCTTGGAGTTTATGAACTCAGAGACAGAAAGTTGCATGTTAGGGGTGGGGACCTCTAGGATGCAGGTGTTTGATATTATAGCAGTAACGGGATTAAAGCCCTCAGTTAAGAAGGCCCTCCCCCCAAAAGAAATAGTCCAGACAGGAAGCTAGTGAAGACAGTCCTTAAAATTTGTGATAAAAATGCTGACGTGTGGCTCTTCACAGTTGATGCATTCTGGCGAGGGGAGGGGAGAGAACGGACTCAGTTTCCTTTAAGGGGCTGGCCATGGGGAGTTTGACTATGCTCCAGTGAGCATATGGGCAAATTGGACATGGTGTGTTGTTGTTGTTTGTTGTTGTTGTTGTTGTTTTGGGGTTCTTTTGGGGGGGTGGACCTGGGAGGAGTGGGAAGCCAGTGTGATTGAGGTACATTGTATAAAATTCCAAGATATTTAATAAAATATTATGTTGGGGGGAAAAAATAAAAGGCGCTCTTAGCAGCTTTCAGACTGCTTCCTTTTCTGCTTTGGGCTGAAGGAAGACAAGGCTTTTCTCCTGAAACACATTCCATCTTGGAAGCAGAGCGGCTCCCCCAAACAGACAACAAAGCTACCTGGCACCTTGATATTGGACTCCTCGGCCCCCCGGAATGGTAAGAGAACACATCTCTGCCCTTTGTAAATTACCGCATCTCAGTATTCTATAATAACAGCACAAATAGGCCACGTGGTGGAAGAGTGGAGAGAGAACGGAGTCATTACTGCTCTTAAGCTAGTTTCAAACTCACCAACTAGCTGAAAATGACCTTGAACTCCTGCCCCTCCTGACTCTACCAATAGTGTAATAGGATTGCTGGTATGCGCCACCAAGTGTGGTTTTATGGATGCTGGGAGTCAAACCCAGGGCCTGAGTAAATGCCTTATCCACTGACCCATATTTTTAAAATCACTCTGTATGCTGTTCTTGGAGGGTTTGCTGGCTGCTTGTGGTGAAGTGAGTGTTGTGGAGGAAGCCATACTGTCAGGAAATGCTCACCCTGGCAAGACAGCTACTCACCCTGCAGGTCCATTGAACCTTTGGAAGTGGGCTACTCAGACCGAGGTACAGTCTCAGTACAGACTTCACACTAGATATTTCTAATTAATATTTTTATTTAGTGTGTGTGCTCATGTGTGTGTGTGTGTGTGTGTGTGTGTGTGTGTGTCACAGTGCATGTGAGGAGGTCAGAGGGCAGTTTGCTTGAGTGTGTTCTCTCCTTCCTCCTGGGAATTCAACTTAGGTCACTGGGCTTGGAGGCACATGTCTTTCCCAGCTGAGCCCTCATCCTGAACTCACACTGGGCTTTAAAGCAATCCGTATACAAAAAGAGTCTGAAGTGCTTTCTGTATAACTTAAATGTCATTCATGTGCCATTTATAAGATGTCATTAATTGCTTACAGAAAATACTGTTGAAATTAATTCTACCAGTTAATTTTGGCTTGCTTACGTGGCTACTAGGAAATATGAACACATCTTGGTGCGTAGTCTATGGGATGGCCCTGCTCTGGGGTCCCCATGCTGGAGCTGAAATCCCAGTGTCCCGGGACTTTCCTGGCTAAGGCCTCCTCTCTCAAAGGCCTTGCTTACCTGGTAGAATTGGGACTATTGCGGTCAGGAGGGGTCAGGCCAGGAAGCTGACAGCTCTACAGAGACTGGGACAGGGAAGAAGAGAGTCAAGAGTACTGCCCAGGAGACCTCTGTGCCTCCCCACCCCTGCTGTTCTTAGCTGTGGCCCTCTGCCCCACCCACCTTCTCCCTGGTGGTAGGACCAGGCACAGCAAGGAAGTGGGCAAGGTAGACACGGAAAGGCCCTTCTTCCTGAGGCCAGAGCGTGAGTGGGTCACCCAGACTGAGGGGCAGGTGGAAGCAGTATGCAAAGACAGGGTCTAGGAGTGACAGAAACAGAGGTCACAGGCTGTACTTTCATTCCACAAAGACCATTCAGGGCATCCAGTGATGGCTGTTTGCTGGCACTGTTCAGTGGAAGTTCTGGATTACCAAAAGTGGCACACAGCCTATTAGGCTGTAGGTGGTGAGCACCCAGTGGTTCCCAGGTTAGGGGGCGGGGCTTTACTTATACCTAGGAGCAAACTCCCCAAAGGCTTGTGCCAACTGCTCCTACTTAAAACAGACCTCACTCAAGCTTGTGTGTCTTGTGTACACACAGAGCATGCCCAATGTTAGATTACTCAGAACTTGGATGGGACTTAACTAGCCAGGGTTGGCCACTTGTCCTCAATAAGCCAACTAAACAGGTGCTGCTGAAAAGCAAAGAGAAAGGATTTATTCAGTTCAGCACAAGTAACAGAGATGGTCCAGTGATGCCCTCACATCCATCTTCAGGATTCTGACATGAGATTTAGATATAAATAGAAGGCAAGAGCTATGCATGGCTAACCGGCCATGTAGGCGTGGTGCTGCACATCAGTGACTTATAATTGTCGCAGCCTCTTGCTCCTGGGCTGTCCTTCATGTTGTCAGAACAGTGTGCAATCCCCTTCTGAGAGGCAAGCCTTTCCTATTTGTCCTATTTGTCAGCATGAGACTCTGGGAAATCCCAGTTCCTTGGGGTTCATTGTTTCAATAGCATGATAGTGACAGGGAGGGACACGGTGTCTTTCATTAGAATAGCTTCCTTTCTGCCACATGGTCACAGCATCACGCCTTATTAACCCTAATGGACTTGAAATATGTGGCCACAATGCAAATCTCTTCAAGCATGGAGGACACCTCCCACCCCCATCACTGAGGATCTGCTCTGTCCTGGACCCTCACGGCCTCACCTTCCACCTCACAGGCTCTTGGAAAGCTAAGTCTCAGTGCCAGACAGGCCTTATCTAAGAGCAGTGGCAACAAAGGACTTGGCGTCACAAGCGTGGAGAACACAGAGGAGGCACTTGGACAACCCAGAGGCTGACAATGGCTGGAGAGGATCCAAACACTGTGACACCAACTCAGTGCCATGAGAAGGAAGGGACACACTCAGGCCAAGCCCCTACTGGTTTCTGTGAACTCAAATGTGGGCACCACCCATTTCCAGTTTGGGAATCGCATAGGTTAGTATCAGGTTGGCCTCTCCACAGGATAGAGCCACAAGGGACACACAGCCTAGGGTCAGCACCATTTAAGCTGTCCCAGTACCCTTGGGAGGTGTCACTCTTGAAGAAGGTCCAGCTTGCCTATTAGGAGCTGACTCTTGCTCAGCCCCAGACAGGTATGGCAATCCTAACTCTTACTGTCTTACCCTGGGTTGCTATTGCTGCAATGCAACACCAATGACCAAACACCACTGTTGCTGGACCTTCTCCATCAATCCCTAATTTAAAAGATGCACCCCCAGGCTTGCCTACAGCCTGATCTTACAGAGGCATTTTCTTAGCTGAGATTCTCTCCTCTCAGGTGGTTTCCAGCTTGTGTCAACTTGATGGAAAACTGTCCAGCACAGGGGATGTGACTGTATTTGGATGCGGAGCATAACAATACATTCAAAGATGTTTAAAGGCACGATTAAGTAAATATGAGACCTTCTGCGTGAGCTTTAATCCAGCCTGACTGTTGCCCTTTATAAGAAGAGATTATGACGTTCACAGAGACTCCTCTGCCTACACAGGAAGGGCCACAGGAGGCCACAGGGAGACAGTGAGAGATGCCCAGGGAGAAACCAACCCTGCTCACACAGTGATCCCTGCTTCCAGCCTCCAGGACCCCGACACTAAACTCCTGATGGCCAAGTCACCTAACCATGGTGGTTTGCTATGGTGGTCCCGAAGACCAAGGTGTCATCCAAGACCCTTTGCTGCTGCTGCGTGTAGGTTTACCTCCATCGGTGTAGGCGTGAAAGTATCTCAGAAAGGCCTCAGACAACCAAACATGTCCTTCCCTCCAGACTCATCCTTGCTGGCAGAGTGACATACATGACAGACTGTGCTTTCACCTCAAACACATATACCAACACACACACACACAGAGACACACACACACACACACATCACTAGTCACAAACACTGAAACCACTGGGCAGTGGTGTGCACTGTGGACTTTCCCGCACATCCAGGTGACAAGGCTTCCGATTTGGGTTTTTCTGAGGAAAGGCCTCCTGGGACAGAGTGCAGGGGTCTCCGTCATGGCTTGGGCAATACTGGGGAACCCGGGCCTTATATTAGGACTGCAGCTTCCTCCTCTGGGTTTCAGAGCCATTTCTGCAGCCTCTGTGAACAACGAGCCCTCCCTGGCTCTTGCACCATGAGTTCTGCCATCTGCAGTCATTTGGATACTTTTATCCAGGTCCAGTTTTGAGCAGGATTGCACGCTGTGACTAACCCTGAAGATGGGAAGATCCCACTCTGGTCCCAGCCAGTGAATCAGTCCCAAGAAGGCCAGAGATGTGAGCAGTAGGGACTCAAAGGGCTGCAGCAGTGGAGGACTCTGATTTAGTCCTAATGGCAGGAATGTGGGAGGAGGGTCATGAATGAAGCTTGTGTAGAGCCCCTTAGGGAAACACTGACTGGTGATGTCTTGTAGGTGACATTCAGACATATTAAGTAGATATGTTTTTTAATTAATTAATTTTATTTATTTTTATTTGCTTCATTTATGAAAAGTTCAATTCTGGAGGTGGAAACTGGGAATGTCTATTGGAATTCATGGGAAGGAAAAAAATTAACCCACCTTCATCTTGCCCCAATGTTTACAATTAAGAGGAGACTCCAAAAATAATTCAATGGAATGTGTATTAATCATTTTAAAAATTACTGTGACATAAAACATCCAACAAAGAAACTTAAAATGAGGAAGCATTTTTGTTGTGTTCATATTTCATAGGCCTCAGCCCCCTGCCTCTGCTGCCTCTGGCCTGTGTGTGTAAGGCAGAGCACTGTGGTCGGGGTTAACCCTGAGCCCTGAGAGTCGCCAGAAAAACCAACTCCAAATTTGAAGCAAGACTTATTAAATGTTAAATACTGACCTACGGCTGCCCTTTGTTTGGGAGCCCGACCTATGGCTGGCCTTTGTTTGGGAGCATTCCCTGGAATTTCCCACCTGGGAATGGCCTCGAGCCACATATTACAGGGGCTTATAAGGACAAACCTATAGGTCACAATACTTTCCCATGAGGCTTTGTTATTTCCCAAAAACTACAATTCCCAGCATTCCAGGAAGTTACCTGGTTCCTGGGCAGATGGGCCTTACAATTAATTTTGGGCATTATGTTCCCCTCTGGAGTTGCATTTTGGGTTGAATCTTTGGCACTATGATGGGTGTGTATTTATTTTTGGATCCATTAACCATCAGAGTTACTATCTAGAAGATGCCTGGAAATGGAAGGGTCATTAGCCATTTATTTTATATCAGGTGTCCTTTTTGTAATTTTTTTTTTTTAGTATAGCCAGATTATAATCCTGAATGGTTTCTATAGAAATAATAATTTCTTAAAAGCCATATTTTTTTCCATAAGGCAGGTCAAGTGTCCTAACATATTGTGGAACCATTTAGTTAATGAATCTACCAGTTGACAAATCTGGGCCCATCTTTGGTATGTCATTGGCATTGTAGGTAGCCATTTGTCTCTTATGCCAGGGAGCGACTTTTGACTTAGCATTTTAGCCTGTTGGGTGGGACAATAGATGATGTATGCTCTTCTGTAACTATTTCTAGCTGACATTAGGATGTTGTTATGGGGTCCTGGAAGGCTGAAAGTCTAGTCAAAGGCTGGGCAATGGGGCATCTAAACAGTTGATCCAGCTAAAAGACAGGGAGCAATCACATCAACTGGGCTGGTTTACATCAGCTTCAGGAAGTCCAGAGCTCAACAGCTTGCAGTCCACAGGTGATCCCTGGATGGAGTCTGTCAACCAGGTGAAAATCTGCTGAGACAAAGCTAGACTAGGGACTGAATTAAAATTTCCTAGTAACCAGGGAAGGTGAAGGATCCAAAGACCAGGGGAAACCCCACTTTTCAGGAGCAGGCAGGTGTACTTATCTGTAGTCCATTTGACCTGTGGCAGGTGGATCTAAGTCTTATGACTTTTTTGATTTCCTGAGGTTTATGTGATTTTTTTTCAGCGTATAAAAGGAGATATATTAGTATTGCCTTTGCATTGAAACCCACTGTAGAAAAAGCAATTAATAGGTGTTCATCTGTAAGACAACAGGAATAGGCTCATGCCTTTGAGTCTTAGCAGAACTATAGTTTTAGGTTTAAAAGCATGAGCATTTTTCCTCTGACCAGAGAGCCAGGTATATATATATTGGACATAGATGCTTTATCCCAATGAACGGCATCTCCAAGTCTATATCTAGAAGAGGACGATTAAAGAAACCTTGAACTCCTGAGCTTGTGGCTGAGTAGTAAGCAGCTAGTGCTCTATCAGTCTTGGACCTCCAAAATCTCAGGGCAAGTAACAGTAGGGGGGGGGGACTTTTCATACTTTTTAGACTCTCGGAATTAATTCAAGGTTTTATATATTTAAACTTTAAAAGAATTTCTGGTTGTAGATGAAAAATGAGTTTATGAGGTGTACTGTTAGATTGAGGGGTGAGAGAGGTACGCTGACAGGGTAAAACTAAAGATAACTAACATTTCACCCCAGAAAGTACAGTTTATTGTTGTGTTTTGTTTTGGTGCACGTATGTGTCTGTGTGCAGATGGAGGCCAAAGGTAGACACTAGCTGTCTCCTGTCACTCCATCTGAGCCTTAGGAGTATCTCTGAGCCTAGAATTCACTGACTGACTGACTAGTGAGCCCCTAAGTCTCCTGTCACCACTTCCTCTGTGGTAGGACTATAGGCTTGTGCCCCAGTGCCCAGCTGCTGCCTAGCTTTTACCTAGGTGTTGGGGATCTGAACTCGGGTCCTCATGCTTGTAAAGGAAGCACATTACCCATCAGTCTATCTCCTCCATTTGCTATTAAAATCCGTGTTTGAGATATCTTTAGGAAAACATACCTTCTCTGTAGGCTGTTTCAGTTCCATCAGCTTCAGGTGAGCAGGAAAAGTAAATCAGATCCCAGCATGGGGCATCTTCCCCTTATGCCCCCTTAGGTCAGCATTTCCCAACCTGTGTATCAGATATCCTGCATATCCTTCAGATATTTACGTTATGACTCATCTGCTAGGCTGACCAGTCAATCAGGGAGCTCCAGGCTCAGAGAGATACTGCCTAAAAATAAGGATGATAGAAGACCCAGTAACAACATTACAGGTATGAGCTGGGCATAGTGGTGCATCCTTGCAATCCCAGCACTTGGGAGGCAGAGGCAGGCAAATCTCTGTGAGTTCAAGGCCAGCCTGGTCTACAAAGTGAGTCCAGGACAGCCAAGGCTACACAGAGAAACCCTGTCTTGAAAAAAAAATTACAGTTATGAAATAGCAGTGAAATAATTTTATGGTTGGGGGTGGTCACCATAACATGAGGAATTAAGAACCAGTGCCTTAGGTTTTCTTGTCTTTCTGTCTTGCCTCGCCATCAAGGGATTGATCTACTGATGAAGGACCACTGGTTCTCAGAGCCCCACCCACCTCCGAATACTGCACAAGAGATTCAGCCATCACCGTTGGAGACTTCAGGGGAATAATTCAAGCTCAAGCCACAACAGAGTCGCTTCCTATACTCCCAGGTTGGTTGCACAGACCATGGCTGTGGTCACTCAGGATGCTTCAAGGGGGTCGTCAACTCCAGCTCTTTCCTTTCATCATTATCCTAGACCAGAGCATGAGGCTGCACAGACTACCACAGGGCACATTGGGAGTAATCCTGATCCTCAGGGGGGTGGCCCAGTGCCTCAGATTACTGACCAGGACAGCAGGAAGAACAGGGACCAGTGTGGGCCAGCTAAAGAGGAGAGACAATCTGTGCTGAAAAGATGGAGGAAGGAACATTTCAAAGGAAGAGCTTGCAGATGCACAAGGTTGCCTTGTGGTGGGTCCAGTCACATTACTCCACAGCAGGTTTTTTGTTTGTCTTTGTGGTGTTGGGAGTTGAATCCAGGACCACATAACCAGCTCCATGTCCAGCAGTGGTTCTTAGCTGGGGTGGTTTTTATGCCCTGTGGAATGTTTGAGGATGCCTGGAGGTAAAGGCAGAGAATTTTTGTGCACTCTTGTACTTACAGATGCTCTTAAGCACCCTATGTTGACAGAACACCATCCCAACAAAGATGGTACAACTCAGAATATCAGTGCCAAGGGACAGTGAAACTAAATGTTTCCAGGCCACCCCACGCTTCAGTCATTCAAGTAGCCTTTTCATTGTCATCCATAAACGTGAGCAGGAAGCCACCAACTAGCAAATGCTTAGAAGGTCTGTGATATGGATGTGAGTTATTAGAACAACAGAGAAAACAGAAGGGGGGGAGAACACAACCCACAAAGTGGGAACATGGTATAATTAAAAGGTTAAAGTCTAAAGTAAGACCACTCAGAAGCTATGAGATGGGTGTTGGCGAGGCAGCTCAGTGGGTAGGGAGGGTTGCTGTGTGGACACAGGGACCTGAGTTCAGAGCCCCAGCATGCACGAATTGAGGCATGGCTTTGTGTAATCCCAGCACTGGGGGAAACTGGGGAAATGAAGAGCTTCCAGTTCCGGGAGAGATGCTGTCTCAAAGGAATAAGGTAGAGAGTGATAGAGGGAAAACACCCTATGTCCTTTCTGCCTCTCCGTGCAAGTACACCTACACACTTCACACATACAGAACACACACACACAGTCAAAAATGTGAAAGTAGAAAATGTAATGATACTAAAATTTTTTTATAAAGTTGAGAAAATATTCCTAAAGGTAAAGCAAAAATCAGAGATGGAAGATGTGGTGGACTGAATAGGAATGGCTCCTGTAGGCTTATGCATTTGAACGCTTAGTCATCAGGGAGTGGCACTCCTTAAGAGGGATTAGGAGGTGTGGCCTTGTTGGCAGAAGTGAGTCACTGGGGGGGGGGGTAGGCTTTGGGGTTTCAAAAGCCCAAGCTAAGCAGGATGCAGTAAAGCACACCTTTAACCCCAGCACTCGGGAGGCAGAGGCAGGTGGATCGCTGTGAGTTTGAGGCCAGCCTGGTCTACAAAGTGAGCCCAGGACAGCCAGGGCTACACAGAGAGACCCTGTCTCCAACAAACAAACAAACAAAAGCCCAAGCCAGTCCCACGGTCTTTCTTCGTGCTGCCTGTGGATCCAGATGCAGAGCTCTCAGCTCCTTCTCCAGTACCATGTCCGCCTGCGTGCCGCCATGCTCTCCACCATCATGAGAATGGACTAATCCTCTGAAACTGTAAGCCAGGCCCAGCTAGATGCTGTCCTCTATAAGAGTTGCTATGGACATGGAATAAGACAGAAGATAGGAAAGGACATATAAGAAATCAGGGGACCAATCCAGAAAGTCCAGTATCAACAATGGGAGGTTCATAAAGAGAATACAGTTGAAACCAAGGGGAAAATAAAATAAAAATCTCTCAAGAACACAGTCGAAACCAAGGGGGAAAATAATATAAAAATGTCTCAAGATTTTCCCATGACTAAATAACAGAAGCCACTTCAGAAGCATATTGAAATAGACTCGCACTGTATAGATGTAGGCACATCATACACAAACTTGGAATACTGATGATAAAGAGTCTTTCCTTATAAGCTTCAAGATGAAGAATAAAAACCTGATTAGATTCAAATTCATGGAAATAAGAATAGCTTTCAATATCCCCCGAGGACTTAGAAAGTCAGAAGCTATGTGGGGCAGTGGCTTTGAAACTCAGAAGATAAGTGGCTTGCAGTCCAGAATTTTCAGATCCACAATATCAGTGATATGACATGTGGGATAAAGACGCTTTTGGACAAGCAGAGTCCCTCAGCATTTCCCTCCTATATATCATCATAGGGCGCTATGGAAGGACGTGAGTCCTCCAAACAAGAGAGTAAGACAGAAGCAACGCAAAGGCACCTGGGAGCTAAAACCTTACCATTGGAAGAAAGGGTGGGGGTGGAGGTCAGACATGGGGTTTGGGGTCCCCAGCCCTGACTGGAGCAAATCAGAAGTATCTGGAGACTCTGAAAAGGTTTAGGGTTAGGTTATTGATGGAAACAAAGTAGGTTGGAAACCTAACAGTTGTGCCTTCAGGAAAAATAAACCTAGTGTGGGAGCTGTGAGTCCAGGCTTACACACAATGAATGGCGGGGCCGAGAGCAGTGCTGCAGCCTCAGTCATAGCTGAGGTTAGAAGTTAGGAACCGGCTGTTGGTGGTCCTGTTGGTTACATGGGACCACACACACATCCCACTCTCACACCTTACCTGCTGGGCTGGGTTCTATACAGTACATTGTTTCTTCCCCCTGAAAGACAGGTAACCGTAAGTATCTTTAGGATGTGACCTTATTTGGGGCCAGGGGCTTTACAACAGTAATCAACTATGTAGAACTGGGCCATCTCACTGGCCCAGAACCCTCCACACTTAGGCGTCACAGGTGTCCTGTGAGTGTTCAGCTACAAATGAATAAAGCCAAGCGTGGGCTTCTGCCAGGGCAAGACTGGCATGGTGAGGGCGCTTGCTGTGGGGTCCTGCTGTGACCTCAGCTGCCAGGGTTGCTGTCACTGACAGTCATCTGAGTGTCTTACCCTGGGGACATCTCCAGCTAGTGTCTGGCTGGCTAATGTGGACATGCCAAGGCTAGGAATCCTATAGAGGGATTCCTAGCAGCACCAGAGGAACCAAACCTGAGATAATTTCACTCAGTGTTAATGACCCAGAATTGCGCTCTCTCTCTCTCTCTCTCTCTCTCTCTCTCTCTCTCTCTCTCTCTCTCTCTCTCTCTCTCTCTCCCTCCCTCCCTCTCCCTCCTCCCCCCCCCCCACACAGAGTTGGAGGGAGATTGAGATTGTTTTCAAGCTCTTAGTTTCCCAGGAAGAGGCTTGCTAGAACAGTGATATATGTACTTTGAATTTAAGTATTGCCAGATCGCTTTCCAGAACTGATCAGAATTCACGTTTCAGCAGCAATGCGATAGAGAGCCCTCTCCTGGACCTTGGTGCACAATACACAGTAACATTTACGTCATTTTCCATCAGTTTGGTGAGCATGAGTGATGTGATGTTTAATTTGCATCACTGACAAGTTTGAGCATCTCTCTGGTTGTCATTTGGGTTTGCTTCTCTGTGGGTTACTGTGCTAATTGGATTAGGTACAGTGGCGTATAGTAGAAAAACCAAGAAATTGGGTAGAACTTTACTTATGTCTTCTCTCTTAAATAAATAACTAAACAGACAAAGCCAGACGTAGACAGGCATGTCAAGATTGGTTTTATGACTCTGCAAACTCATCCATGACTCACATGACTTCCAGAATCCTGTTTCAGTTTTCCTCGGGGGAATAGATGTAGTACTCAGCCCCTAGGCCCCACGATGGTTGGTAGGCTACCAGATACAGTAGCCTTGCTCCAGGAAGCTGTGGAGAAGCAGACACAGAGGTCATGCTCTATTTCTAGAAAGAGACTCTGGCTGTGGCTCCTAAGTCTTCTGCCATCACATGTTCATCAGAAATCAGCCAAACTATAGTTAGCAGTATGTGAGGTTGGGGAACTTGGCCCTTGAGTTAAATACATCACTACCTTGTCTAGAGCCAGGATGATAGCACGGAGGGGGCAACTAGAAACTCTTGCTGCTGTTGCCTTCCCTTTGCATGTACTTCCTCATAGATATTTGCAGCTTGAGCCAAGTGAGGTTGATGTCTCGCTGCTAGGTCATAGGAGCATCTATTTTATTTGATCCAACCTAGCAGATACATATTCTTTATACAAGTATCCTTGGCCTTCTGATCCTATACAGAAAGTCATGTCCTACAGGTGCATATGTGCCAGACTTGTCTGAGGCCCCTTTGCCTCTCAGAAATCTTAAACGTACATAAATCATCTGCAGCCACACGGCTCTTCTGTTACAGCTTTCAGGTCGCCTGGCCCAGTGGGGGTCGTTCCTCAGACTCCATTGACTATGTCCTAAGATTTGAATTGCCTCACTCACTTGTCCTTTATATGTAAATGTTCCCTTGTCCTTGATCTGATTGTGTATACTGTAGAAACAGAGCCTGGCTTGGCAGCCTTCCACCTGGATGGCCAGTTGTGCCACTGCCCGTCGTGAACACTGAAATCGCACACACAAAAGGATTTACTTGGGGGCTTGCAGATGATGGGGACTTTCCTTCCTTTTCCCCTCCTCATACCCGCCCCCCCACCTCCCTCAGCCCTCCCTCTCTCTTCTCTCTCTCTCTCTTTTTTTTTCCTATGGTGGCATTCATCTTTAATCTCAACATTTGGGGAACAGAGGCACATGGACCTTTTTGAGTTGGGTGACAGCCTGATCTACATAGTAAGACCTTGTTTTCCAATAAACAAGCAAGTAAACAAATCAAATCAAACTAAAAATATCATTGGTGCAATAATGTTAATTTTTCCAAGTTGATTTTTTATCTTTTGAGATGATTTATAAGTTTTTTCTTTTTCTTCTTTTTTAATTTTTTAAAATTTTTCTTTTTTTTAAAATTAATTTATTCTTGTTACATCTCAATGGTTATCCCATCCCTTGATGGCTGGTTGTGTGAGATATCCAGAGAGGAGAGAGAGGAGAGAGAGTGATGGGCGTGGCAGGGGGTGGGGGTGGGGCAATTCCAGAGCCACCCACACCTTACTTCCTGCTAAGTCTGTTTAAAGGCCTGGTCTGACTTCATTGTAAGATAATAGAGGCTGACCTTTGCTGCTGACGCTACTCACCCCAGTGGCTTCTGCACTGCAGTAATTGCGGGGCGGGGTATCCCAAACTTTTTTATGCTCACCAGTTTCCAGGCACAGTGAAGTGTGCCAGCACCCCCCCCCCCGACTACCACCACCATAACAATACCAGACGTGGCACTCTTTTTTTTTTTTTTTTTCCTATTTTCTTTTATAATTTATTTTTATTTTATGTATGAGTGCCTTATCTACACATATGTGTACCACATACCTGCATGGTACCCAAAAAAGCCAAAAGAAGGTGTTAGATCCCCTGGAACTAAAATTACAGATGATTGTGAGCTGCCATGTGGGTGTTGGGAGTTATACCCATGTTCCCTGGAAGATTACCAAGTGCTCTTTGTTTTTGGCTTTGGTTTTTCGAGACAGGGTTTCTCTGTGTAGCCCTGCTGTTCTGAACTCACTTTCTAGACCAGGCTGGCCTCAAACTCACAGCGATCTGCCTGGCTCTGCCTCCTGTGTGCTGGGATTAAAGGCGTTCACCAGCACACCTGGCACCAAGTGCTCTTAATTGCTGAGCAATTTCTCCATCCCCAAGGGGCAGAGCACTCTCGCAGATAGGGAAACTGAGGCACAAGAAGATGGAGTATCTTCCTGAGACTTCCGCCAACCCTGACTCCCCAGTGCAGAGCATGGCATGGGAACGAGGTTGCCTACTGTCTCCTGGCTATTGTTTGAGCCTGCCATAGGTTCCCAGGAGGGAAGGAACGGAACAGAAGACTCAGGCCTCCAGGAGACCTCGTTGGATCCTTCAGTCTGTCACATGGAAAGCCAGAAGGAGAGCAGGCTAAAGAAGTAGCAAGCTGGGGTCACCTGTATGGTGGCTCCAGACTCCCAGCTGCCATCTCCCTCCCCAGTGAGCCTGCATCCTACTGATACAGATCTCTGTGGGTCAGGCCTGAAGTGGCTCATCCTGTAAGCACATCACAAATATAGCTTCCTTCCGGTCTTCTTCTTAAGGATGTTTGTGGAGCAAAAGGCTGCCTCCTGCTGTGGAACAAGGGCGGGATGGGGGGGGGGTTATTTGCTCTTTGGGAGAACAAAGATGACATCACCCTCTGTGCAAAGTTTGGCAGATGGCTTTCAGCTCCTCTAGGGAGTGGGGCAAATCGTCCATGTGTCTTATAACCATGGAATATGAGGATGTGACAGGTTGATTTATGTCTTTCTAAAATCTATATTCTGGTCCTGACCACCCAGGGTCCATATTTGTTGGAAATAAGGTCTTTGCAGCTGTAGTTACGTTTAGATGAAGTCCTGTTGGGTTAGTGTGGCCCTGCAGTCTAATGGCTGGTATGGTGATAAGGACAGACAGGGAATTCTGGGAGATAAAGTGAAGACAGGTGTACACACTAGAGTGATGGAGCCAGCACAGATTAAGCTTGCCCACCACCCTGTTACCCAGAAGCTAGGGAGAAGTTAGATTATCTGAGGAGTTGTCCTGTTCCTATCTGGAGTTCAGATTTCTGGCCTTCAGGACTTTGGCAGCAAACATTTCTGTTGTGGGAAAACATCCAGAGTTCATGCTGATTTGTCTCAGAGCCTAGGGAAATGGATCAGGGAGCCGTGTGACCAGGCACACAGTCCCACATTTGCTGTGACGTGAGTGACAAATGCCCTGCGCACTGTAACAAGATCATCAATTTAAAAACAGAAGAGGGTTGAGCTGGGCGTGGTGGTACCTGTCTTTAATCCCAGCATCTGGGAGGCAAAGGCAGGCAGATGGCTGTAGGTTTGAGGTCAGCCTGGTCTACATTGCAAGTTCCAGGGCATCCAGGGCTTCCTAGAGACCCTGTTTCCAACAAAAAAACAAGCAAACAACCCAGAAGAGGTTTCCTTTAGGTTTGGGCTAAGGGGCTTCCCAAGTCGACCTGCAGCAGCTTTTCTCCCTGCATAGCTGATTCTGTAAACCCCTGCTCTGGGGAGATCGCAGGCCGACTGAGAGGACCTGCCTGGGGTCAGTACTCAGTCCTAAAAGGGAATTGCCCGAGCTCCTGAGCCATCAGGCTACAGGTGGCACCCCCTGCCGCAGGGACCCACATTAACCGAAAGGGGAGCTTTGTCCCTTCCCTTGGAGCCCAGGAATCAGAGACTGCACATACTGTGGTCCACTCATCTTCTACATGCACCTCTGAAGCCGGTAAGAGGGCACCCACACTTTGCCTAGCGGACCTGAAGTCTGTCTCCTCAGAAACTCCACCATGTCATTTTTCTCTGGTGCTGATGACTCTCTTAATCTCTTACCCAAAAGGACAGTTCTCTTCAGTGTCTTTCTTGAATCCCCAGATCCTTACAGATGTTAATGCAAATGCGCACATGCGCACCCGCGCGCGCGCGCGCGCGCGCACGCACACACACACACACACACACACACACACACACACACACACACACACACACACCAAAAAGCAAAGCAAAACAAGCAAAAACACAGCTCTCATTCTAAAGGAAAGAAGAGATAGTTTACTGGCTAGCTTTATGTCAATTGACACAAGCTAAAGTCATCTGAGAGCATGGTACCTCAGTTATAAAAATGTCTCCATAAGATCAGCTGTAGGACCTGGTGTGAGGAGCACACCGTAATCCCAGCA